>NC_079477.1:5577215-5880245 GCF_026230105.1 Diorhabda sublineata | reverse complement strand
CGGCGCGATCAAAGTAAGTTTGTTTAGACAATGTCGGTACACCCGAACGCAATTGTGTTTAATAAAACAAAATACGAATAAAAATTATCGGGATACACAAGCTAGGTGCAAAGATAATTTTAATAAAAAATATGCGAAAGTAGGTAAATTCCAAGTAAAATTACACCACAATTCTTCATCACTCGAACTGTCAGAGTTACTACCACCCGTATTTTTAACAAGAGAGCCATTATCACGCTCTGAATCCAAAACAAAATATTTAGGTACTTATTTTCTTCTGTAATTGCGTGAACTACGTATACTTATGTTCCACATAAATGTGGAATTACCTTTTTTATTAAGACTTTCTTTTAGTTTGACTTACGGCTGGAGCGTCTGTAGGTTGCTACGGAGGTAAGTACATAGGTGTAATTTATCCAGAATCTTATCAAATGTCGGATTTTTTGAGGATAAATTCAATTCGTAGTACAACAGTTCACAAACACAATCTTTCACTACGGAGGCGCTTCGATATAAAACTGTCAATTTCACTTTCGGGTGTACGCCGCGGTAGCCTTTGTAAATAAAATTAAATCCTTTGACAAGAGGCGGCGCAGGCGCGTCGGGCGGGCGGCCGGTCAGGTCAAAGGAGCCGCCGCTTGAGAAAAAGGATACCGCGACACTATTTAAGCAAACAGCCGCATTTCTCCATTTCATTTCGCGACGTGCGATGATACTGTTAACACGTGTATTGAGCTATTTGCGTCATAGTTATTATTTTTGCTAATTTTCGTCAGGTAGGAAAGCAATTTAATTTATTAAAAAATGGCGGCCGAACAACGAATAGCTGAGATGAAAGAAAGATTTTATTTCTAATTAAAAATAAAAAGAGAAGCAGCAAATATAAAAAATCGCACGTTTATTGAAAAAAATCGTTATGAACAATTGATAGAAGAAACAAAAAATGCAAAAACGGCTGAAAAAAAGGCTTCTCGGGATTACTGGTTATTGAAGCATTATGATGTTATAACTGTTGGTCAGAAAGATAAGTTGATTTTTCCTGTGGATGCTACTACAAATAACAATATTATATACTACGTTGCTGATACTGAATTATTTCAAATACTTCACGACGCACATCAAAGTATCGGCCATGGAGGACGAGACAGAATGATGAAGGAGCTTTCTTCAAGATATAAGAATATAACTCGCCACGATGTTGAACTATTTTTGCAACTTTGCGAACCCTGCCAGCAAAAACAAAAAGGAATAAAAAAAGGGATTGTCGTGAAGCCCGTACTTTCAACAGAATTTAATTCTTGCTGTCAAGTAGATTTGATAGACTATCAATCTCATCCAGACCGGGATTATAAATTCATAATGCTCTATCAGGATCATTTCACAAAGTTTGTCATATTAAGAGCCCTGAAAACAAAACGCGCTGAGGAAGTAGCGTACAATTTACTGGATATTTTTACACTGATTGGTGCACCAGCCATCTTATAATCGGACAACGGTCGAGAATTCGCAAACCGAGTGGTCAGTAATCTTAAAATATACTGGCCGAACTTAAAAATTGTGCATGACAAGCCTAGACATTCCCAAAGTCAAGGGAGTGTCGAACGAGCTAACCAGAACATTGAAAACATGCTTACAACTTGGATGCAAGATAACGATAGCGAACGTTGGAGTGATGGTCTGCGATTTGTACAACTCATGAAGAATAGGGCGTTTCACTCAGGAATCAAAAGAACACCTTATGAAGCTCTTTTTGGGTGGAAAATAAAAGTTTGCATATCTTTGCCTTTTGAGGATACTCACAACCTGGAGAGCGCAGAAGATTTAGAAAAAGTGATGAAGTCATCTTCAGAATCTGTAATAGATGCGGCTGAGACATCAGAAACTGAAACAGCTGACACTCAACCTCTACAGGCACCAGATCAACAAAACGCTGCACTCGATAGTTTTAACATCGATAAGGAAGCTTTAAATGTCCAAAGTGCGCATGATGAACACATGGCTATCCCAAATACTAAGAATGTTGTTGAGCCTACGAATGTCGAAAATCTTCCTTGTGAGGTAAATGATCAAGCGTTACATGATCCGAATTTGGTATCAGTACGAGAGGAGTCATTGAGTTGTGCACTTACATGCTGTGTTTGTTTCGAGGAGACAACAGGTGGTCATTCGTGCAGAATGTGCAATAGGCCTATTCATACTATTTGTGCTGCTACGGAAGAAAATATTGCAGAAGGTTTTGGATCCAAAGTTGCTTGTCCTTTATGCGCAAAAAACGCCTTTTCGATAGAAAACCGCATCAGAGCCAAAGAGAATTTGATAGTACAAGCTCAGAAAATGATTAAAACTTCTGAAAAAAAAATTCCCTCCCGTATCGTTGGGTACGCATTCCTGTTCCAGAAGTCGATAGAGGTCGTGGTGATGCTCGCAATATACTGGCTGTAGTATTACACAAAACTGATGACGATCTATATCAACTAGGCACAAAGCAAGGCGTTGTCAAGACAACAGTTCACTGTTTGCCATCAGAAATTACTGCAAGAAGAAGACGTCCCCAATCTGAAAACGACACTCCGTACAGTTGCGACTTTTCAATCTACGGGGACAGGAGAGGGCTTTGTGAAATGTAGCTGCAAAAAAAACTGTGACTCTAAAAAGTGTTCCTGTGTCAAAAGTAAGGCTCTGTGCTCTTCTAAGTGCCATAATAGTTTGTCGTGTAAGAATAAATAAAACCTACTTTTACTTAAAATTGTGAATGCCTATTAGACCTACTTTTTGTTATAAAGAGAATTGTTTTGTTTGTGAAGTTCAATTACAAAATTACTTATATTATGTTAAAAGATACTTGTAATGTTATGTTACAAACAAGAAGAATTTTAAGTTTCCTGTTATTTTTTTGTGATTTTAAAGTTGATAATAAAGTTTATTTCAAGTAAATACAACATGTTTTATTTGTCCGCTATTTGATAAGTAAGCCTGTTAAGATTTATTGATATTAACCGGCTTACCTAACATTAGTTTAGTCTCAAGTTTTATTTATTTTACACATTACCGGTGAACCAGCAGGTATTCTATACAATCCCTAGGAATTGTATACAATACCTAGGTAAAGTATGAAATGGACAATGATATTCATGATATTTCATACATTGCCTGGACGCCCCAGGGATTGTATACATTACCTGAATTATACACATTGCCCGTAACATATATAGATTGTCGAATCCTAGATCATCCAGGGTCGAATAGCCACTATCATTATGCGGTACTTCTGCATGCACGGAATGTAAATAACACTAGTCGACAAAAAAATTTTTTTAGGTAACATAAGAATTAATATCATATTGTGATAAAATGGACCTTTACAGATATGAAAATATGAAAAAAATAATTGTAGCACCTAAGGTTTTTATGTTACATTTATAGAACCATATTCATTGGTAAAATATTTAATATTTATTAAAAAAATAATGTCAAGTATTTTTAAATCGTAATTTTGACAATATTTATAGTTTATATCCAATAAACATGCCCCAAGTATCAGATGGCAATGGAGGAAATGAATTTTAAATGACATTCGTGCATCAAGAGATTTGTAGGCGTCTAGAAGTTCATCAACTAACTGTTGGTAGTTTGGATCCATATTGTTGCCAAAAAATCCCCTCACTACTCTAAAAAATGCTCCAAGTTCCTGTCTGGTGAGCTTTTTTTGCAAAATTATCATCGTCCAGCAATTTTTTTATTTGTGGCCCCATAAAAATACCTTCCTTTAATTTGGCATCACTCAACTGGGGAAAGACTACTCTAACGTATTTGAATCCATCATCCTCTTCATCCATAGCTTTTAAAAAGTTTTTCATCACTGTCCCATAGACAAAGAAAAGAGCAATGTTTCGTAAACCCTCCCTGAAGACCCATTAAAATTCCAAACACCTTTAGGTACCCACATATCTACCACTTATACTTGTAGTTAATTTTGTCTAAAGCAAGCGAATATTTTCATAAGTTTCTTTCATCTTCACAGAATGAACAACTGGTATAGACGGTTTTAAATTTCCATTGTGTAATAGCACTGCTTTCAAACTGTATTTAGACTACTCTATAAATAGGCGCCAGTCAGTGAGATTATGCTCATTATTAAGTTCCTTTATTCCATTCTGTAGAATACAGAAAATGTAACATTTCTTTTTCTAAAGGTCATAATTTTTGTCTCTTTAATAATAAGCTCCATTCCTTAAGACGGGAAGCAAGAAGTTCGGACTGTTGTTTTGATAACACCACGTGCTAAATCATTCAACTCACTTTGAACAATCAAATGTGGCTCGCCGGAACTGGTACTTGGAGTAAAATAGTATCTTCTAAAACAATATTTTGTGGATCTAAAGGCGCAATTGGTCCTGGTAAATCTTCGTTATGGGGAATAGGTCGTATAGCAAACGGCAAATATGGATACTCGATTTTGTGCTTTCCTTTCTTAGAATAACCTTCAGTCTTTGTTAGACAAAAATAGCAGTCGTCAAAAAGGTTAGTAGGTTCCCACCATACCATTGGAATTGCAAAAGACTTGCTTTTCGTCCCATTCATCCACTGCACTAATGACACTTTACAACTAACACAGCACGCTTGGGGGCCCACTGCTCGTCTTGATCTCTAATTAAAGTACTAAAATATTTGAAATAGGCTTTTTTCACATTTTCGGAAAATGGCCTGGCTTGCGATTTCACCATAAATTCTTACCAAATTAGCAAAATTTGTCACAAGTTTTGCAACTACGGCGCGTTTGACTCCACATTTTCGTCTTTATAATCACTTTTTGCACTTTGAACAGAGAAACACTTAGTAAGAAACTCAACAGAATACTAATTTTTAAGTTATTTTTATGTTTATTATTCTGAATAATACAGTTCAGATATTTTTTTGGCCATAAAATTTACCGATATTAACCACCCCTTTATAAAATTACATACCTGCTAATGTAAACAGGGATAATTAAGCTATTGAAAGGTGGTATGTGTTAGGGCTTAATTAATACTTTTTCTATTTTTGGACAGGTATTTCCATTTTTAAAATAATTGTCTCGCCTGTGTTACGAAAATCTTGTTGGTCAGTGTAATTGTCAAAAAGTGTGGTTAATCGTTTAAAAGCTAACCTTACTTAGTCTCAGAAAACTTTATTTATTGTGGTGATTTAAACGATGCATTAAGTTATTGAAAATGGGGAGGCAAAAAAATACTCCTAAAAAGAATGAAATAATAGAAGTTGATCGAAGATGCCTTGATTACATTCCTGTAGTTACGAAGAGAAAATGGAGAAATACTTCTAAAAGGGAAAAAACATATAACATTTTAGCACCTACGAACCCAAAATATTATTTAGGAAACTTGTTTGTTGGTCAAACAAATAATATATTTCCTGAAGAATATACCACAGTAAAGATTTCATTCAACTTTGCCAAAAATGATTCCGAAAATTTAGAATCCTGTGATAACATTATATTGCTTTGTGGTACTACTTCAGTTATAATTAGAAGTTGTAGCGATACAGTTTTCTTAAAAGGTACTCTTATTACTTAGAAAAAGTGGATACCTACTACACAATTTTATTTTAGACTTAGCTTCCTATGGAAAATCATTTTTCTTTGAATTTGTACCGCACAACGAAAACGTATGGTTGAAGGTTTATTTGAGAACTTTACCACTGGAAAAGTTTTACCTAAAGCTTGGTAATTGCTTGAAGAGATTATTTTTAATGCTTTATGGTGAACGATGCTCTGCTAAATGTATGTATTTCAATAACAAAATATATTATTCTAAATATTGAAATATTTCAGTTGATGCTATTGAAAACATAGAAAAATTCCATGGGACTAACAAAATTAAATTGATGTATTCCCAATTGATTGAAAACCGCAAATCTAATAAAAAAAATGAGAATATGGAAGCTGTTCAACATCTGCAATTAAAACCTAAACTAAGACCATATCAGGAAGATTCTGTTAGGTGGATGTTACAAAGGGAAAGAAAAAGTATTTCATATACAGGCTAGTACACATATACTCTTCCCAAGAGAAGAAATATTTTTATTTTTCATTGAAAATTTTCAAAATGTACTGAATTTTTTAGATAATTATTGAATTGTATATCTGCAAATTAAGTGAGAGTGATAAAAAAATGTTTGTATTTTATTTCAGATGATCTGCATCCATTGTACATTCCTATAAAACTGGAGTCTGGTCTTGAAATTTACTTTGATAAATATACAGGATATGTTACTTCTGAAAAACCAGTCATTTCTCCAACTAGTCGAGGAGGTATTTTAGCTGACGAAATGGGTCTAGGCAAAACAGTAGAAGTTTTAGCTTGTATATTACTGAATCCAAAGTGTCCTGATAAAGTAGAAGAACTTACATGTGATTTAGAAGATATGCCAATTGTAAGAAAGATACCAAAAAAGAGAAACTGTATAATTGATTCAGACGATGAATTAAGCTCAGAAAATACATCTCTAATAAAAAAATTGAAAGATACAGAAGAAAGAGTTTCAGAAGAAGAAGATGCAATAATTCCTATAGTAAAATTACAAAGAAAAAAACGAAAAATGGTTATTGAGACCAAAAAAACAGATTACGCCCATAAACCAAAACCACTGAAAATACCAAAGGATTTTGTACAGCCCGAAAGTAAAAAAAGTGCTACATTCCTAGCTCTTGATATGTGGTACAAAAACATTCTATCAGAAATCAGTACAGTTAAACCAGAGTCATATGAAGATCCCAATAAAAAATCAGTTCAATGTATTTGTGGCAGTATTTCTGAAGAAAGAATTATTAAGTGTTCTAATTGCATCAAATATCAACACATAGAATGTTTAGGATACAAAAAATCTCTTGGAAAATATATTTGTCCGCAGTGTTGGATGGAGGAACCTCTAATAGAATCAAAAGCAACTCTTATAGTTACTCCTACAGCTTTAAAAACTCAGTGGAAAAAAGAAATATGTAAACATATTACTGGAAACTTTAAAGTTTTGCAGTATCAAGGGTTTAGTGCTACTCCAGTATATCCCACAGAGTTGAAGGAGTACGATGTGGTATTAACTACTTACAATGTATTACAGAATGAACTTAGATTAACAGAAAATGGACAAGTAAGAATAATATTACCATTATAATGATTCATCTATATAATACTTCTTTTTTGATATTACAACTCCAGACGACTGTTACTTAAAATCACTATTGCCCTACACCTTTGACAATCTTATACTACTATTTCCCATTGCTGGCTTCCAATCCTAGTTATATGCTGCATTGACATCCTTGCATATTTTTCTAGGTCACACTATTGATCATTTGTTCGTCAAAAATACTCATGACTATACTATCACCTATTCTGTATTGTGATGCCTTCTTCATAACTTAACTTTCATCTACTTGGTATCCATTCCAAGAACCTCGTTAATTTATTTTCTTTTGTTGAGAATCTGAGTTTCAATGCCATAAGTTGA
This sequence comes from Diorhabda sublineata, assembly GCF_026230105.1. Taxonomy (NCBI): domain Eukaryota; kingdom Metazoa; phylum Arthropoda; class Insecta; order Coleoptera; family Chrysomelidae; genus Diorhabda; species Diorhabda sublineata. The sequence goes on along the minus strand of NC_079477.1, from coordinate 5,872,742 downwards.
TTTGTAAATTTTATTTTTAGCAGTTTATATCTTAATAAAGATGGTTGTACGATTCTGACCTACTTATCTCATTTCGTTCGCTTTTATGTGACTGACTATTTTTTCTTTGCCAAAATATCTCTAATTCTGCCTTGTGTTGTTTCGACTTTTTGGGGCCCAAATATTGTTCTAAAAGGAAACACATTTCAGTTTGGTTATTTCTATTTTGAATCTATGATTAGATCTTTTGAGTATATTAAATTTGTTTTTAGGAATTTAATTTAAGGAAAGCAAGGAAATACTTAACTCCTGGAAGCCCTTTAACAAGATTAAAATGGTGGAGACTATGTCTTGATGAAGCACAAACTGTAGAAACTCCAGGTCGTATGGTGTCTGCAATGGCTAGAAAAATTGAAGCTTTTTATAGGTGGGCAGTTACTGGAACTCCTATTTCAAAAAATATCTCAGGTAAATTGCGTCAAATATAATAATTGAGATAAGATTTTTGTCATATCCCCATTTGGTTATCTTAAAAATTCAATGTTGCACTCCATAGCTTCTTACATTTTCATTATACAAAATTTTATCCATTTCCATTATTTTGTATAGAAATTTTTGGTTTTGTTATAGATCTTCAAGGATTAATAGACTATCTTCAAATTAATTCCTATTCTGACATAACCGTTTGGAATAAGATCTTGTATGAACCTTATTTGGCAGGTAATGAACAACCGTTGCTCAATTTTTTGTCAGATGTTCTTTGGAGGACTGCAAAAAAAGATGTGACAAATCAGGTAGTACTAATTTACTTTTAAGTATATATTAATTAGTTAATTTTTTAAATTTTGTAATGTGTTTACAGATAAACATACCCCAACAAACATACTTAGAGCATTTGTTGGAGTTTTCAGCTGTTGAAAAATATTTCTACAAAAGGGAACACGAATTGATCTGTAATGATTTTTTATCTAAAGTTAGAAAGTATGATTTATCCATACATCTTGAAAGTTTGGATAAGAGTACATTGAAAAAGGTAAAGTGAATAAAATGTAAATAAGTGAATTTATTTAATAGTCAGTTTATATTAAAAAAAACAAACTGATGTCAGATTAATGCATTTAATGCTTAAACTTTGATTTTACTTTACTTGTGATTTTATCTATTCTAATTTTATATGCTGATTAACTATGACGTTTTCTAATTAGGCGTTGAACATAATGAAGAAGCCTAAAAATGGCCGAACTTTATTTGATCGTACTGATTAAAAGCCTAAATGTGATTGAATTAGGGAGTCGTTTTGGTTTTCCAGCCACTTTGAACCTTTATCTAAAAAGATATTTTGTGCATAACTTTGGATCTCACTGATATGCCTCCAAAATAAGTAGAGTCCTTCCAGGGGCGGTTATTTTTCTGGACATTTCCCAAGGTGTTAACACTATTTCTTCAAGGTACATAAGGCCATTTATATACGCTCTACCATCCCTAAGGTTTGCTTGCAGAATCTGCAAATATCTTCGTCTTTGGCCTGCCTAACATCTTGAGTTGGTATTTGACAGAGCAGTGACCTGTCAGAAGACTGACCACCAGTTAAATATGTTTGCTTTGAAAAATTTTCAAAATCTCCAATTTAAATTCTGTGATGCTCATTTATCTACTTTTCAATTATTTTTTGAAACCTTAAAACATTTTTTTGGGGGCAAAAGAATTTCCAAAATCATCTAATTAATTCATATTCCATAAAGTTCTTATTTATAAAAAGGTCAAATCCTATTAATTTCGAAGAAAACCGTGAAACAGGAGATGAGGTTTGATCGTTTTTATAGTATGATTTTGTTTCTGCTGCAGTTAGATTTTTCATGTGTATCCTATACATTTGGAATCTTTCTCAGTCGTATTGTTTTAAAATATTCTCATATTATTGAATTAACAATTATAATGTAGATCTGAACTTTTTAAGTTATTGGCACCTTTATTAACGTTAAGACATGCTTGTACACATCCAAATACTGTACGAGGAAGATATTTAGCCACAAAAAAACAAGTTACATCGATGAAAGACCTTTTAAATGCACTTATTTTAAAAAATACGAACGATAGTGAAGATTGTCTGAGGTTGATCATCTCAGCCTATAACGGTAAGCATTTTAATTATGCTTATGTACTTTCATTTTTTGTTTAAATTGTTCCAAGTGTTCCATTATACTTGTCTATCATATACCAAGAAATGGGGCAATTTACTAGTTAAATTAGCCAGTGGTATGTTTTGAAATGATGTTATATTGAAGCCAGCTTTGGGAATTTATTCACTATAGAGGGGTCTGCCTTTTAACATTTGAAATCATTGTCTGTTTATATAATTATAGGTTTAGCTGGAATCCACATTTTGGAAAACTCCCATCAAGAAGCTATCAACAATTATAGACAAGTGCTTCAATTAGTAGCCAGATTTTCTGGTGATAAATGTGAAGCAAAATTAACAATTGATAAACCACAAGTTATACATACTTTGTATAATTTAGCAGAAATAATAAGTATTTATCCTCCAGAACAACCAACTTTAAGGGATGAAAACTTGAAAACTGATTGTATTGAATTGGAAAGAAAGTATATGGAAAAGTTTATCAGTGATGTAAGTATTAATTTAAAAATATAACGTCTTGTTATGTATTTTATTTCATAATTCGGGATACTTTCTACACTCTATTCAGTTTCATTTAGGTTTATTAAAAGTACAAGATAGGTTTATTAAAAAAATGTTTTTTTGTAGTCTACCAGTGCTTTTGATAGCTTCAGTGCCATTATGTTGGAAATAGAAAAAATGCAAAACCAGTTTTCTCTGAAAGATGGTCAGTGGTATTCAGATGGTTTGGATTGGCTATTTTTGAATGGTCATTATAATGAACTTCTTAATAAAATCCACATGGCATGTGAAAATGCGGGTGTGCCGAATAATTTGAGGTTGGTATTTCATCTATCAATACTTGCATTTATTTTTATTCAATTCTTTTAGCCAGTTCACGGTGACGTGTATGACTGTTTGATTGATGGTCATAACATATACTTTTTCTCTCATTGCCTTTCTCTTTTTCCTCTTTTACTCCTTCCCATTTTATCTCTTTTATCTCAGCAGCTTTTATCGCATTTTTGACAGATACCTAATTAATATCAAAATATGACTTTTAATTTCTTATTACTTAAATTTTATACTTTTTTGTAAACTTTTGTTAATAAATGATCTTAATTTCAAATCTCTTTGCATTATTAATGGATTTGTCAGTAAATAATTTTTTTATCAAATAGAAATATTTATTAAAAAATCCATTAATAATTAGAAGAGACCTAAAATCAAGACCATTTACAACAAAATTATCAACATTATGATTGACTCGTAAATCTATTTGACTAGGAAAAGCATGATTAAACTTGGGTAGGATTAACTTTAGAAGAATAAATTTTTTTCCAACGCTTATTGCTAACCCTGGACGTTCCGACTACGACTTAGATTTTTTATTGAATGAAATACTAATTTTTATTATTATTATTATATAACAGAAAACTTTTAAAAGAATTAGTAACAAAATACACACATAGAGTTAATAAAAAAGTTTACAGTTTTTGAAAAAACAATGAATCAAAACATTTGAGACATATATCAAGTTCGTGTTCACCACACAATGATTTAGTGCATTTGTGGCAACTGCTTTTCCTCATTTTTAGTTTTTCTAACGAGCATATGGCACAAATTTTCCTTTTTTTAACTATATGATAACCTGCAGCTTTTATTTCTTCAGTCTCAAGTATCAACTCGATCTACCACTTCAAAATCTGTCTAATCGAATCCTAAAGGATAGTTTGAATTAGTATCAAATATCTTCTTTGATGGCTTCATTGCTGCAGAAAACGTGAAAATCCCAATAAGAGCTCCAACTTCTATTCTATATCTGTTGGTCTCTGAGTGGCATATATTTCTCAGATTTTATTGCAATTTCATCATTTACCAAATCATCTGTTATATAAGACGAAAAGCAACACAAAATCTAATTAATTTTTGCACTCGCGTGAAGCTCCAGATCTATTGTGCACAATGTTTCTTGAGACTTTCTAAGTAGTATGGTACTCGATGGTGTAACGGTAAATGTTTTTAATACAATAAATTCTCATTCTCTTTTTTGTGAACCAAACTTACACCTCCATGCTCTTAGTTTGATATTGATCGATTTCGATGCTAATAAAATTCCAAATAAGTAGGGGGGATCAATTTTTCCCAATATTGTACGTTATTTGAATACTGATATACTTTCATTATTTTTGCGCAGGAATACTGATGAAAGGCAGCTACTTCGATCAATGTGTGTATGGGATGACGAAATATTTGAATTGAGATCTAAATTATTTGAAGCTGTTGAACTTCTGTATGATAACCAACCGGAAAGCGTCCATAAAATAATTATCAAACAAGATCTTGTAACGCAAGCTATGAATTGTCATTTGAGGCCCCAGAAAAAAAGCAGACAAGCAAACAAGTGTTCAGTGTGTGTAGCCAACGATCATTTGAAGAAATATGAAATAAAGTTGTTTTGTATGACTAAAAGGGAGAAAACATTTGAAGAAATGTCGCTGGTAGGCAGTTGGAAACCTACGTTGCAAGAGTTGGTATTTAGAGGTGTGTTATTGTCAAATTTTATAGATTTTTCAAACGATTTATTTTCTTTATGACTTGGATAAACTAGTTTTTAAATTATCAGTTTTTTATGAAATTTTTATTTCTGTTTTAGCTATTCATAGTGCCTTAAGAACAAAACATGCCAAAACAGAATATGTTAAAGATGGAGAACTTCATATTAACATAATAGAAAATTTAAAAAAGGAATTTAAAGTAACTTTTAATCATGAATATATTTTTATTGTATAAAATTCATACTAAATTCGATTTTTAGGAGTTGAGAAGACTTTGGACGTTTCTTGATCAGCAAATTTGCGCTAGAGATGAATTAGATATATGCAAAGTTAGATTACAATTAAAAACAGATAAGGAAATACAGAAAACTGATAAAACGTTGAAAAACCTAACGTATGAGTTAGAAAACAAACATGAAACTATAAATTTGTTAAGTGTCCATGAAGTAAGTTTCACTACATAAACTATCTGTTTAGATGTCATCAGAAATCTGACTTCATCAATGTTAATAAGGAAAGAAAAGTTCTTCCATCTAAGTGTGCCATCTTTTAATACTATTTAGTACCATATTTGATGCTAAAACAACACTTTCTGAATTGCACTTTGACGACCAAGTTTTCATCTTCAGAATCTGATGCTAAACAATTTGACCATCTGTTTCTGAAGACTATAACTTTGTTACTAAAACTCTTTCAAACAGCGTGTTCAGTTTTAATATAGCCAATAGTTGCAAAAATTCAAATTGAGTCAAAATTCCATATTTGATTTGACATTAATAGCTTATCAGGTGTACTGCATAATTTTTTTTTATTAGTTGGATTATCAAATGTGTTTATTGGAAAATGAAGTTAGACAAAACACAGCAAAACTGGAAAAGCTGCTAGGTACTCAGAGCTATCTAGAAACATTAAGAAAACAACAGTATGAAGGTCAAAGTCCGGACCCTTGTCCAATTTGTAAAAATACACTTGAACAGCATTGGAGCATTTTATTGTGCGGGCATAGCTACTGTTTAGAATGTATACAAGTACTTTTGGAGCAGGTAAGATTTTTTTCAATATTCTCATTACGTTGGCAATTGGCACTACATCTTGATGTGAGCCTTGGCTTCACCAACGTTCCCCATCCTGTCACATTCATTATTTTTGCGAACTGATACGGTGTGTACCTCTTTCTCTATTCTATATTCACTTAGACATTCGCTTGTCCTCCATTCTTTCAATGTGGTCAAATCATCTCAACTTCTGGACTTTAATGGTGAATCAAACGACGTTTTCATTGCCTAGTATTTCATCGAGTTCTCTATTATTTCGGATTCTTTAGTCTGATTCGTTCATTCTCATTCCTCCATCTAATCTTTCTCTCAAATATTCTTGATGTTTCTTACCCTTACCCACTGCTATAAGTTATGCTTGGTCTTATTAGAGACGTATAGATTTTCAACTACATTTTTCTTGTTATTAGTTTGTTTTTCAGAAGCTTCATATTCTCATTGAAAAACTGAATGTGTGCTTTCTTCATTTTACTTTCTTATGTATTGGATGATCACTCTTGTACTTATTTCTTAAGCTGTTTTTTACCATCTTCATTAATTTCTCTTAAGTTTTTCCTACTTTTGTTCTCAGTTCCTTTATTTGGTCTATTTAATTTTTTGTTGTTCGCTTTTTGGTTTTTATGAGATTTTTAGCCTCCACTATTTTTCTTATTGCCTATCTGTCTCCATTTTAACATATACATATACCAACACAGCTGTTTATTCTTTTTTCTATTGTAATTTTTTTGAAACTTCTTTTCTAATGTTTAATTTTATGTTTTTTTAATTTCCATTTTGTTTTATCTTTCTCCTATCGTTCCAATAGTTTGTACTTCTTTTATCTTACATATTTAGAATGAATCAAATTATGTAATGTATAGAAAATGAATATAATGAAAAGAAAAGTGTAAAGAGGAAATAAAAGAAAAGAAATTTGCAAAATGGAGAATCTACTAGAGGATAAATAAAGGAAATGAACACGCCAAAGGTGAAAATCTACACATCAAAGAAACATATATGTTGTTGATTGAAATACTACTTTTAATGGAAAATCAAATAGTATGTATAAGAACAAAGTATATGTCCCAAGAAACAAATCTCTTAATCGATAGAGGAGAAAAAGATGAATGCAACAATATGAGAAATCAATGAAATATATAAGGTAATATTAATAATAATTGTACACAAAAGTCAAATAACAAACTGGTGGACACAAAAAGGAAGAAAATTGAGGTATGTTCCTATACTGGTTAAAGAATTGAAGTAGAAATTTATTGGACATACTTCAAGACTAAAAGGCACCCTATGAAATGAGATATAGATACACTGTAGATTATGGAATCATAATTTAAAAAAATGCTTGTCTATCTTGTACACCAGCTCAATTAGAACCCAAGTTTTTTTGTTTATTTTCTACTTTCATAGTCATCTACGCAAAAGGATGCTTTAAGAATTCACTCTGTGACATAGTTCAAAGAGGACACAACTATACAAAAAGGTGATGTTGATCGGACCATGTACATAAATCTACATTATTGTTTTCTAAAATATTTTTCATGATTGTGAACCAATTCGAGAAGAGCTTTTTCCACTACAAGGTCTAATGCAAACTACTAAGAAATATCTAGAAAATCGTTGACCTCGCAGTTTGTTTTCAATGTGCTGGGACAAAAAAGTCATTGGTCTCAAAATCAAGTTTCTAAGGTGGATGGTCCATCAACTCGACCTGGGTAGTTAATATTTTTATAATAATGAATCTAAATGTTGTTGATTTTAGGTCTCGTCTGTTTTAAAATTGTTTTTTTTTGATAATATTTTCATAAAGACTTAAAGAAAAGTAGAAACGTCAAAATTTATCTTTTAAAAATTATCAAAAAAAACTATTTTAAAACAGAAGAGACCTAAAATCAAGAACATTTGGATGCATTAATATATCAAAAGGCTTAAGAAATAAGAAATTAAAGAAATTTATTTTTATAATTAGAACAGCTATGTGAGAACTTCTAAACTTTTTAAAAGGAGTGGGATTAATGGATCAGCTGTTAACACTGGATTTTCCAGTATCGTAGCGAGAAAGGGGTACACAAAGATCCTTTGGGTTACGTATATACTGCGACGACCCAAAGGATCTTTGTGTACCCCTTTCTCGCTACGATACTGGAAAATCCAGTGTTAACATGTATGTACATATATACATGTACGTAGGATCCAAGTTTTTTGTTTATTTTTTTACTTTCAATATACATTTGAATATAGTACTTTTGTACAACCCTTTTTTTATTTACTTATATTTTCAATGATTTGTTGGAGAGAATTTCTATAACAAGCTTTTATGAATTGATTTTAATTCCCATAAATCTTTTAAGATCCATTCAATTAGGATTTTGGTGTTTCAAGGCTTCCTCTTAATCAAAATACATTTTTCAGTTGATTGGTTTTATTTCAGACCGCCGGTGACCACATACAATGTTCAGTATGTAGAAATAAACAAAAATATCAAGAAATTTCTTACATTAAAGCTGGGACTACTGTAACAGATGACGATTGTAAAAAAATTAAGGGTAATTATTCCACGAAAATAGAGGGTGTCATAAAAGTGTTACTGGATTTAAAAAGAGACGATACTGATGTTAAGGTTTTGCTATTTTCTTCTTGGTTTACTGTGTTGAAGTGTTTGAAAGAGGCGCTGATTAAGAACAATATTTCCTGTGAGTTAGCGAATAACGGTACTTTGGATACTAAAATTACAAATTTCAAGGTAAGTAAACACAAGTGTCCAAAGTTATTTCTATTTGAATTAATAATTTTCTTGTTAGTAAATACTATTATTTGATATTGGTATTGGTGTCTTAGCGTACAAAAAGTCTTCACTTAAGTGGAATTGCTCGCTTTTCTCTGGACACAATTTGACATTGATTTTTGTAATATCTCCTTTACTAAATCCTACTCTTTGTCCCATTCTCTCTTGGAATTCTATGTAATTCTCCTAGAATTGGAAAAAAAATAAAGGTGATAAAAGCTTCTGTAGCTACTAAAACTAATCATTTCAAGCTTTAGAGGTGGAGAGGTAGATCAATACTTATTTCAGTAACAATTAGGTAACATTTAATTCTTGTGCGTGCTTAAGGGCAATTGGATAAAGTGTTTTCATCATAAAAGATGGAACTGTCCCATTCAGTAATTACTAAAACCAATTTTTGGTAAATATCTACAGTGTAACCTCATAGTTTATTGTGCTTCTCATCAGAGTTATTTTCTACATCTACAACTTCTAAAAAACTCCAATGTCTGTGCTGGAGGTGAATAGGAGTTACTTCCTCCTCCTACCCAACAGAATTTACTCATCACAATTTCTCATTGCCCTGACCTTATCATGTGTTTTGGGAAGCATCTCCAGTGTTCATGTTCCTTTTCTGGTAGTTTTATCGATTTATGTATGACTCGGAACCAGCGCCAGCTTATGTGGTGGTTTTTTAAACATTTGCTTACCATTCAGCTATATTTCTGTTGAAAGTGGGGATAATGCATTACCTTTTTCTGTCTTTGTTCATATCAGTGGGAAAGTTTTTTACCATGTTTAGTTTTTTGAAATCGTTTGGGGAAGATTTGCTACTTGATTAGGAAGAACCAGGCTCCCTGATTTTTGATATCGACATAATTCAGAAGAATGTCAATAAACAAATGAAATAATACAATTAAGTACGAAAAATAGAAAGCAGCTGATTGATGGAATAAAATATATAAAGACATCTACTGGTTTGGTGCATAATTCTACTGTTGTGATGCATCTACCAAATCATCGGATTCTACTTTTTCTTACCTTGGCTTCGATGGTAGGTGCATCATTCGATTGAAAGGCCCATGGAGAATAATGAAGTACAGAATCAAAATCGTATGGTAGACCTAATGTGTCGTATTCTGTTAATATTTCAAATTGGTCTTCATAACCTATGAATTTAAATGATTTATATTTAAAACAAATGAGCTACTTGTCTTTTTCGCATATAATATGAAATTCATAGTTCTAAATTTTAGACCTGAACTAGTTATTTCATAATATCAGAACCATTTTTACCCAGAGTATATAAAAAATAAAATTTGGGATCATTACCATTTTGGATATTTTCTGAAAGTATATTAATGTATTCCTCTCTGTCGGGTCTCATATGTTCATGTGCGAATCCCATTGCATGCATAAATTCATGTAATGTGGTACCAACTCTGAGCAAACAATCAGGAGCTAATTCAATCAGCACAAATTCATTTTTAGAGGATGTACTACATTCACTCGAGTTGCCACTAATAAATAAATATTCTTGGTCCGAATCAGTTCTGGATCTGAAACTAAGAAAAAACTTTTGATAACTCCCTTGTTCAAAATAGATTAATAGTACAACCTGAACAAAATACAACTTATTCCTTAAATAATAACAGTTCTTGTAATTAAAAATTATCTACATAACTCACTCTATTAGCTGTATGGTTCTGATGAAAATACATGAGTCAAATGAGAAACACTCAAAACAATCCAACATTTCCTAGCAATTAAATCAACAAGAAAAATTTCGAAAATGAACTAAATTATACAGAATTTCATAGAAATCTCAGGAGAGATCTTAGACGCTTAACCGTAACGTTAAGTTAAGTTAACTTATTGTCTTCTCTAAGGTACGATAAAAACTGCTTGGTTTATCCACGATCATGGAGAATATCAATCAGTTGATTCATTCACCTTTAACAATCCATCATAGCATTTTTAACTTCATGAGTAATTAAATGTTCCAATTAAGACCCAAATACAGTTACTTAAGAGTCTTGTTTTGGGGATATAGACTTTGATAGCCAGTTAAGGGAAAAAAATATCTTAACTAAATGAGTTTCCGAAACCACCTTTTGTTAACGTCGAGACTAAAATGTATTTTAAATTAACAAAAATGAACAAGGAATAATAGTTATCCACTTCAATGTGTGGAAACCACCGAGTCTAAAAATTTCACATATAACTGTACACAAAGAACGTTTAAGTATCATAATAAAATCAGGTCATCTAAGATTCTACCAGTGACAAACCAATAGATCAAATGCATAGCATGATGGAGACAGACATCACATTCGAATTGGTAATCAACGTTTGCCAATCATTGGCTAACTCGAAATGCATCTCTCTGGTAAACATTTGGTTATGTTTTTTCGGATCAAAAGACAAGTCTCCATACCACAAGGCACTCACTGTTTGTCGAGCAGAATTGCAGTTAGCAAAGCCGCAACGAGTGTTTCCGTACCAAACAAGTTGATGGAAAACGTTGGTGGACCGACGTCGAGTAAGAGGTGGTTTCTGAGGAGCAAAGTGTCAAAAAATATTAGCACAGGTGTAGAGAAGAGCGACTTCAACTTATCGGACAATCTCGGAACCAGCCATAATGACTAAAACGGAGATATTTGGAGTAAGAATAACACAAAGGAAAAAATTCGCATGATAGAAGAAAGTCAAAATCCTTGGGAACAAAATCAAAAAGGAATATTAACGAAGCGATAAATGCCAAGTGCAATCTTTAATAAAAAGGCATCATGGTAAAGCTGGATATTACCTCACACTTAACTTCTAGCTGGAAATGGGTATTTTTCGCGTTACTTGCACAAGACGGGCAAGGGGAATTGGCCCAATTGCTCCGACTGTAATGGAGTGGAAGATGATGTTCTACATATGTTTTTCTACCGTGAACGATGGAAGGTGAATAGAGAGGAGTTGCACATCTGCGGACACTATCATGATCACAATACAATCAGGGCGTCTGCTTATCCAGGCAACGATTTAAGCGAGACAAAGGGGGAACTCATTTAGAAGTTATGCGTTTAACAGTTGCAGGTTGGTCTTTGGAAGAAGAGGTGGAGATTTTACATGGTAGGTGAAGTGATAAACTTACGAGTCCAACACTTCGTGGGTAATAAACTTCATCCACCAGAAAAAAAAATAAAATATTTTAAAATATAAATGGTGCTTTACCGTATACAAGTGTACTGTTTGAATATATCCATCGCTGATTTTATTGTATATTCATCTTCTTCATTTTCTAAATTTTCAAGTTCGTATGGAATTGCTTCTCCCATTTCTAATGTTCTTAACTTTTTATGGATTACGTTTTTGTCGAGGACTATATATTCTTCCTTATCTGGTAGAAGTTGTCGAAATTCGATTTTTAATAACCTATCATCATTGGGAATGCGCGAAATAACTTCACTAGATATTGTGAAAAAGAAAAAAATTCCCAGTAGTTTTCTAAACATCGCGAAAAAAATTCACCTAATCCAAATATTGCTTTTTATTGATAAATTTTTATGACATATGAAAGTTTTATGTTCCAATTGTAAAAAAAATTAATTTGATTTATACAATTTGTGATTGCACCACAATAAAATGTTGTCAATTACTAAAAAGGGATTCGTGAGTATTTGTTGCAGTATCACGAAAAAATTTTTGTAGAAAAAGATGGCGCATGGTACATATTATGATAAAATAGGAAATTTTTTTATTTGTATAAAAAAATTTTCCAAACATGAATTAGGTACGTGGAAGGATGAACTGTTCATAATGGAAAACTATTTTTATTAATAATAAAAAAATTGAAACAGTTTGTCCTAACAAGTTGTTTACAAATTAACAAATTTGTAACTAACACTATACAACAATGTAAAAATAAATAGGTGTACAAAATAGAATACAGGAGAGTTATTAAATAAGAAAGAATAGAATACGTGGAGAAAGTAGAGGATATTTTAAATCCACACGAAATGAAAATTTAGAGGAAGAATGGAAAAAAAATATTTAAAAAGATCTACAGAAAGTAACAAAGAAACAATTATGAAAATAATAAAAAGGATCAACAAAAGAGTAGTACAATGAGAAACGCCATTAAGATGTAAAAATAAACGGGTGTTAAGATTGAGATTAAAAATGAGAATAACCCAAATTGGAAAAAAATTCAAAAAGGCAAGAAAAATACAATAAAACAATTAGAAAAATAAAAAGACAGTAGATGACAAAATAAGGAACATGAAAATGAATAATAACACAAAAGCATTTTATAGGAAAATAAATTACATAAACACATAAAACACAGACATAAGAGGAATTGAAAATAAAAGTGGAGAGTGGCAGAAGAGGAAAACTAGTTTAAAGATATCTAAAAGGAAAATTTGCAATATCTTTTAACGGAAAATATAGATTTTACTGAGGTATTGGAAGAAAATGAGAAATAATTAACAGAGGAATCAACAAAAGATGAAGTAATAAAAGTGATTAGAAAGGGTAAGAATGGGAGAACACCTGACAAATATGAAATAAATAAAACTGATAAAACATGGTGGGAATTACGTACGTAAACGATTATATAAATTGATATAAAATATATGGAGATAAGAAAAGATAACAGAAGTATGGAAAAAAGGGAGAAAAAGTTACAGTACACAAAAAAGGAAATCAACAACAGTGCCAACACTATAGTGGACTTACGTTTTAAAAAGTATCTTTCAAAATTATTTCAACTATAATAGATAGACGCTTTGTAACTGTAAGGAAAGACCAATGTGGTTTTTATCAAGATCAAGTCCACAGAAGATGCAATATATTCATAATGGAAAAACAGATGAACATAGAAATACTGTTTATAGATTCTCAACTAGGTTTCAACTCAATAAATAAGAAAATGAAGAATATGAAAGATTGAGGGATAGAAACGAAATTGAGAAGACTCATCTTAATGACTAAGAAAGAATTAAAAACAAGTGTACTGACCAGCAAAAGAGAAAATGAAGACTTCGAAATTACTAAAGAAGTAAGACAGGAGTAATTTGTAAGAAATATAAATAAATGGAACTTAAGAAACAGCGGAGGTCAAATGATAGCATAAGCAGACGACATAGTCCTAATTACAAAAAGAAGAAATGAGTTTTAAAATAAATACAAATGATACGAGAATTTTGAGGTGTGACAAGCAATTCAAAGAAGGAGAATTATTAATTTGATGAAGTACAAATATCTGAGAATAAGATTAACAAATAATAGGACAGAAGATCATAAGTAAAACAAAAAAAACACCGATACTAGCGCAGAAACTATGATAATAACGAAAAGAGAAAAGGAGTTAATAATAGTGTAAAGTAACCATATTTAGAACCAATCAAGATTGATGAAAATGAATACATATAACGTATGAATTATGAAATAAAGGAGGAACTTGAAGGGGAAAATATAATGAAAAAGATAAAAAACAAATGATAATATGTATTTATGGGAACCTGGCGAAGACACAATACATTTGTAACGCTTCAATAGGATCCAGAAGATAATGTGGTTAAAAGGAGTAGAGGAGGATCTGTGTAGAATGGGAATCAAACAATGGAAAGAAAAAACAAAGAACAGTATCGCACGGAGATTTACTTTATTATTTGTAATACTTGGTTGAGGGTAGCATTAAAATATTATTGATGTGTGCAAAAGTCATCAAACCATTTAGATTACTCACACATAATAAATATGCCACATATCTATATCTATCTGACCTAAAAGTGAGATTGATATATTTAGAAATGTTTTGATCGAATATGATTAAAAAACACTTAATTGCTTAGAAGGAGATGGTAGATACGTTTTATAATAATTTATTTATATATTTCCGATGAAACTTTTAGTTGAATTTTACTATTATTCTTTGTAGAAAGTTTTGCATCATATTATGATTAATAATCATAAATTTAATTTGTAAAATATTTAGTTGATTACAAGTTAAATTCAAAATTCGAATCCAGGTTAATTCAAAGGATTAGAGGTCGATTTAAACGCATTCATTCTTATATAATCTTTTTACAACTAATCATATGCAGTTTTCATAGACTGTTTTCTTAATTTAACCAAAAAATAAACAAATTTATACAAAAAAATTATTTTTGATGATCGATAGAATTTAAGTCCAGGGTACGTATAGCAACAATTTCGCCAACCTGTAAACACTGCCGTACCGAACCTACAGTATATGGACGGGCATTGTCCTGCATTAGTATGAAGCTTTAGCCGATGAAGCTGGAATTTATCCCTATATATTGGTTCGCCGTTAATCCCCCTGTTCTACCGCCAGCTTCGATAAAGACCAATTCGGTTTTTGATTCCATTGGAATGGCTTCCCTAACCATCCAGGAATATTCTCCAAAAGCCACGGTTTCCTTTATGCAACACTGTTGATTCGTTCTCTTATATCCCTACCATGCAGACACACTCTGCTTCCATGTGCTGCTGCTTTGCCCTTTTTGGCTCAAACTTAGCTGCCTTAAGTCTTGTTGAACTTATACACCAGTGAGGGCCCGATTTCACAGCGATGTGAATCAGTCATCTATCAAGGATGTGCGCGAGTCTCTTGGTAACGACGTTAAACTCTGGAAACAGCAAACTAACTCATGTTATGCCACTCTGGCCTTAACGTAATAGGGTGACCACTTGAGCAGCTTTATCACTTGTGTCAATTTTAAGGTAGAATACTCGTTTCGTTTGTTGATGATGGAGATGTATATAAAATTACCTAGTTTTTACTATTATTCTTAATTACATTATAGAGTATTGTGATCTCTGTATAAAATAGTCAAATCGTGTACCAAAAAAGTCTAAATAGTGTGTTATTAGTAACAAGTTCTTCCAATAATGAATTAAAAATACTTTTGATCATGAAAATTTATATTAAAAAAGTCGTCCTGGTATATATTTTTGTTTTTTTTATAGGATCCGTTAAAAAAAATCATGGTACTACTTTTACCAGTTAATTTAGGTTCGAAAGGTCTAAATTTAATTGAAGCTACTCATGTTATTTTAGTAGAACCCCTATTGAATCCTGCAGATGAACTCCAAGCCATAGGAAGAATTAATCGAATTGGACAAACAAAGTAGGTTAAAAAAATACCTAATCTCATTTTTTTCCAATCTTCATGGGATTGTTCCACTTTATATTTCCTATAATTCATATTAAATATTTTGCTTCTTAATTTGTAGAAAAACATATGTTCACAAATTTCTCATAAAAAACACCATCGAGGAAAATATTCATCAAGCTACAACATCAAATGCGGAAAAATGGGAAAAAAGTTCAGTGACGTTAAGACATTTAGTGGATCTTTTTAATACTACCGAACTGAACGATGAAATAATAGAAGATACGCAAATGACAGAAGTAACTTTAGAACATTCTACTGAAAATTCGATAGATTCGACTTTGGAATCTGCGGAGGAGGATGAAATAGAAGAAAATGATATACAGTAGTGTTTACATCAAATAGATAGTGTCAAAAATAATGATGTAGATTGTACTAAGGTGATGTCTGTGGATCTCAATTTAAGTTAAGAAACATTTTTTCATATCTTCAAAAATAAAGTTTTATTGTACTTATGATAATTTAAATTAGGTAGCAGTATTTATTAGAAGTTTTAATAAAATATATCTGATTTTTATATAATGATCCTTTTTATCTATCAAATATTCTCAATTTATTGCTTTTTTCTAAAATAAGTGAAATATGAGAATGAAACAGAATGTATGTACCAAAACAATTTTTTCGAGCCAAAAAAAAACTATCAAAAATCCACAATATTAAGTTTTATTAAAATTTTATATGTTTCAGTATATAAAATAATATTATTTATCTTCTTCGCTTTCCAATCTACTTTTCGGTGCCAGATGAGAGTTCCTATATGTATCATATCCTTATAGTGTATTTTCCATGTCAATTCCTCTAATTTCTTCTCTTTTTGTTCCCTGCTCTTTTATTTAATTTATTAATTTCTCTCTTGGTCTCATTTTCTCTTTGTTCTCAGTTTTTTTTATTTTTTATCTCTTCATACCTCCTTTGGTTTCTCCTCCCAATTTTTCCTCTTTTTGCCCAATTTATTTATTTAATCTCTTTATCTTTTCCTTGGTTAGTCCAATTCTTTCTCTTTTTTTTTGGATTCATTCATTTGATCTATTAATTATTTCTTTAGTCTCTCTCTACAATTCTTCCTCTTTTTTCTCCTGCTTCTTTATTTGATCTCTTCATTTATGCCTTGGTCTCTTTGCTATGATTGTCATGTTTTTCATTCCTATCAAATTTACTCGTGTCTACATGTTTCCTTGTCCTATTTTTTTGCATTGGTACTGTTATCCCGTTATATATTTGGAATTTTTAGCCTCAGTATAGTCTTACTTAGCGCATTGTAATTATTTATTGAAAAAAAGTCAATGAAGACTTAGGTGATGTGTGACCCATGTGTTTCAAATTTCCATCTTACTGGTAGGTTTTTCAAATCTGCTTATAACACCATTAACAATATTGCAATAACTATTAACAAAACTAAAAAAGCTAACAGTGTATTATCAAATAATGCATACTCTCATGATGAGTGGATTTTTCCCTAGTTTAATTTTTTGTAGTTACCCATGTAATTGTTATTTACACTCTATTTTATGCTATTTATACATTCTTTTAATTTACTAGCATTAATCAATAAAGATTTTAACACTTATTAGTTGTATAGCATTCCTTGGTTGTGTGCGTTGTCATTTCTATATTGTCGAGTTTTTTTATAATATTAAAATGTACTAAGTAATGGACATAGTTTGTATGAATTTTGAAAAAACAATGAATTACTACAATTAAATTGTCTTTTATTTGCTTAACATCTACAATTAATGAGAACTAAGTTAATGTCAAAACTTTGCCAATTATAATTACACTAACAAAAATTGTTTTCTTGGAAAATATAATGTGAATAATTTAGTCCACAATTAATAAATGTATTTTTTGTATGTTTATAGTCGCGTTAAAACTTTTATTATTACATATTTCTTAATTTGTAGTTCAAAAAAATTATGATAAAGACGGACTATCAGATTCTTTGTTTTTGATTAACCACAGAGAAGCCCTAAAAGCACATTGTTTATGTGTTGAGGTATGGTATATGGAAATATTTTAAAGCCTCAAAATTGATTGTACAAAAAGTGAGGAAAGTAATTCAATAAAATGGGTCCTCGAATGCGAAATCTGGGGTTCATGAATTTTTTATATAAATTAGTATAAAGTATTCGATAGATTTACAAAGAATTTTCTCTCAGGTAAAAGTTTGTGGTAAGGTTAAGGTTCAATGCAATCTTTTATCGATTTTAAAATAACTGTACATACATTTTTATATAAACATCTAACTTCTTTTAATATCTTACTTTTCTTGGAAGCAACAAAATCAAAGTTATAGATCTTTCAATTTTACACAAAAATAGTTTGAAATCTTATACTACTATCGATATATACAAAATTAAAGTGGCTAGAGATTAGAGAATGAAAATTACAGCTGTAAAAAACTCGCTGAAAAGTTGCGTTAAAAAAATTGAATGGAATTTTAACGTGTTTTTTGAAGCTGCAATTATCATTTCGCAAGCTATAGCCACCCTAACTATGTAAATATCAGTAGTGAAAAACTTCAAGCGAACATTTTTGTGTAATATTACAAGATATACAGCTTAGGCTTGAAATTTTTCCCCCTAAAATTCACCTTTTTTTTAATTAAAAAAAAACAATGTTTCAACGATATGATTTTTTTGAAGCTGCAGTTATCATTTCCCAAGCTCTAGCCACCCTAACTATGCAAATATTAATAGTGAAAAACTTCAAGCGACCATTTTTGTGTAACATTACAAGATCTACAACTTGAGTTTAAGATTTTTTCCCCCTAAACTCCACCTTATTTTTAAATTAAAAAAGACAATGTTTCAACAATATGATTTTTTTTAAGCCGCAATTATCATTTCCCAAACTGTAACCATCCTAACTGCGTGAATAACAGTTGTGAAAAACTTCAAGCGACCATTTTTGTGTAAAAGTTTTACAACTCTGATTTGAAATTTTTTTTTCTTAATTTGACGATTGTTGCAAAAAATACTAATAGTTATTTTTACCACATAAAAATCTGGTCAGATACATTGTCAATACTTCACAGTAACTTATATAAAAAATTCATAAAGTTACCCCTGATTGCGTCCAAAATGCCCATTTCCTTGGATTGAATTAATCTACTAAAACACAATTCACATAGTATAGGAATCAATACATGGAGAAATATTTGGAATAGTTGCCAGTACGGGTTAAGTAAAATTTATATATTCATCTCTTTAATTAACATTTATGAAGAGGGTTGTTCGAGGAACAATTTTTTGTCCAACTATTAATTAATGTGTGACTACATATATTTCAAAGGTTAACAATATGTAGATTCACCAACATATTCTTCTATAGAATACAACTTCAATTATAAACACTATAATAGCAAAAAGAATACCAAACAGCATGTATTCGAAAATCGTAACCAGATTTTTGAATTTAATTGTATTGTAATCCATAAGATTTTCCTTGTCGCTGTAAATATTAACCTTCCTTCGTTCCAATATGTCTTTTTCCCATTTAGATATGAAGCCTGCACTTTGTATTCTGTCTATCAAGTCTACAAATAAAAATAATAGAGGAAAGCCTTTCCTCATAACTATATTTATAGGTAGACTGAGTATTGGTTTTTTGAGACAATAAGGTTTGTATCGACTTTTATGCAGTTGTCCATATTTTGTAAAAAGGTATTCTTTAAATAGTTCAGTTGTTAAAAGCGCGTTATCATTTCCTCCTAATACTGCTTCCATACAAATTGTCGCGTTCTTACAAGTATTCCATTTTTTTTGTATCAAAGATATTGGTACACCCTCTATATAATTTTCATTATCTTCGAAGTAAGGTTGAAAATATTTTTCTGCCAAAGGTAAAAAGTAAGTATTCAATTTGTTTTCGTAGATATCTTCCATTGATCGGTACTTTTCCTTAAATTTTTGACTGGCGATGGTACTAGTGAGAAAAGTAGTGTATAAAATATTAACAAATAAACTAAATATCATAAAATGACCTGTAAAATACCGACTTCTGTTGGATGTAGGTAGAGCTTTTGCAGCAAAACCTATTAGCATTAAAAATGTGTATAAAAAACAATTATCCAGTTTTTTGTAAGTACACAATTCACTTTCGTTATTTTTACTCAAATACCAAATACTTAAAGAAGTTATGAAGTAAACTATAGCGATTCCCAACCAACCCTCTATGGGTAATATTTCTATCATAGGCTTCAGTCCTAGGAGTATTGGTTCATGAGGAGTACACCATATCAAAGATTCTTGTATAAAAGAGCGGCTGCAGTCAAGGAAAAGCATTTTTTGAAATGTTTTGGTGTATCCACCAATTAATACATCAACTTCATCATTCATTAAATAAATCAAAGTTCCAATAGCAGTTCCATTATCGTATATATCTCCCCAAGCTTCATCTTTATCTTTTTGGTATAGTACAAAAAGATTCAAATTTTCAGCTATCATATTGAGAAGATTCACTTCAATACCTAAAATTAAATAGAAATGAGACTACAAAATAGATATATCAAATACTAGAATTTATGAAAAATACAGATATAGCAAAAATGTTGTTATTGGTTAGATTTGAATAGAAATCATTATACATCTTGATCCTAATATATGCAGATGAAGCTTAGATATTTGATTCCACCAAGAGAATTTATCTCTCGAAGGTACAAAGACTGGCTGGCTTTTGTGCAACCAGGGATATAATAACATGCTCAACAGCTGCACTAATACTGATTCTAAATCTTCCACATCCTTATATATTATAGTGTGTCCGAAAAAACCTCATTCAATGGGAGAAGAAATAAGGAAAAATGCCATCACAGATTTATAGATGGTTCCAGAACAGCAGAGAGAACTGGAGTAGGAGTGTAAGGGTCCAAAATTAAATATTCGGCAAGCTAATGCAAAACATCAAGTATTTTTCAAGCAGAAATATACGCAATTGGAAAAGAAGGTAAATATGGGAAGAGCCAGTACAGTACAGGTAAGAATAATTTACGAATACTGACAAGAATCTTATCTTTGCGTTCCATAGTACACCTAAAGACTCCAGGTTTAGTAGATAGTGCAACGTGCAGATTCTGTAACATAGAGGACTCTCTTAATGTAAGATAGAGGGAACTCCATAAAATTACAACTAGGAATGTATGAAATAGAAGATGAAGATCCTTGATTGCTAGAGTCATACCACATCCTGAATTTTCTGAAAGAAATGGGATTGATAGATCAGCTTTAAACTCTGAGTATCCCCAGTTCCATAGCAAGAAATGGAGACACAATAGATCCTTTGGATTGCAGTGTATATGACTTTCTAAGAACAATATACATGCATACATTGATTCATGCGCACTTGCATCTTCATAAGTTTTAAATTAAAAGTACTCACCCAATGTCAGTCATATCAGCTGAATTGTTAGTGCACTTTTACAAGTAACTTTGGGCACAAGTAAGATAAGCCACTCCTCAACGATCATCATGGAACTCTATACATTGACTATTTTATGCGCAAACATTTGCTACCGGGGATACCAAAGATGACCATTATTTCAGGAAGGCTAACAGATATGGAACTATGGATAACTTTGTTCGATAGATCTCATCAAGATCTATCTGTGGGTGAAAAGTCATGATGATTGACTCATAGACAGAAGAGTTTCTGTGGAAAAAGTATGCAAATATATTATTTTCACGAAAAATCAATAGGTAAAATGAAAATTTAGAAATTTTTGTAAGGTTAGGTTAGGTTAGGTAATAATAATGAAAGTTGAATACATTGCAATAGAAGTGTAACAGTGTACTGCTGCCATCTACTGATTGAATTTAATTGATTTTTCGTGACTTTTCACACACAGATATATCCTGATGAGATCTATCGAACAAAGCTATCCATAGTTCGATATCTACAAGTATCAGCCTTCCTGAGATAATGGCCACTCCTGGTATCTCTGAAAGTAGATGTTTTTTGATAAAATAGATATAATAAATCGATCATCAATAGTCTATGTATGAGTTTCATAATGATCGTCGAGGGGTGGCTTATCATGCTCTTACCTAATTTTGTAATTTTCTGTAGTAAATATAACATCATAGTTTATGATTTTTGTTGCTGACATTAAATTACTTTTATCTTTGGAGGATTAACAGGTATATTGAAGCGAAAAAGGTAATTTTGATTAGTGGTAGCCAATATGCATTGGTTAATGCTTTGTATATCAAATAACACGCTATTGGTATTATATAATTTTTGTGTGGTTACAAATCATCTAACAGTGAAAGTGGACAGCAGCGAATGATACTGAATACACTGTTTACATCAACACTCACAAGTACACCGTCTGACGCGCGTTTTGATAACCAAGTTATCGTCTTCAGTGACTGAAGGTAAACAGTTTACCTTCGACATATTAATCCTCATATTCTTTCAAATCTAAGCAGAGAAAAATACATCTTATTTCACAAAAAGCATTTACTCCAAAATAAATGTATTGAACCTCGTACATTTTGGAGTAGATGCTAATATATTTTATGCACTTCAAGGTGGTATGCGGTTTTTTCCGGCAGTTTTTGAGCGCGCATACCAAGATATTTCTAAAAATTACATAATAATAAAATAAAAACAAAGTTTCCAGCAAGATGGAGATATTTTAGCCCTACTCACACACTTCAAATAGGTATATCAAACCCTTCCGGCAAAAAAATGGCTTACGTAATTTTTTTTCTAAAAGCCAATAAAATTTACTGTCGATTACATTAAAAAAAATTAATATTCGCGATGACAGTAAGACATTTTTTCATTTTTTTAATAATTTTTTTACAATGTTTCGGCAATAGGAATCCACGCATACCGAACTTAATTTATTCTTGCTCTACAAGCAATAGGGTAAACAAAAAGAAAGTCAAATAATGTGATTATGTATTGTGTAATATCCATATATGTAATACTCGAATTTGGACAGTTGGTATGAGAAAAAACGTAAGGTTAAGGTAGCGACAATATTCATTTCTCTCTCGTTCGAGACACTTTATCTATACTACGCATGCCTGAGAATACGCAAACAGAGCTGAAACCTCAGAGAATAGAGAAATCGTTGCCATTCTGACGGAACAGCGTCCACTTATATAAACTCTCCATATAGAAGTATCACATATATGGTAATAACACTTTTATTACCTTGTTGTTGTAATAGATGAGATTTTTGATAAGTCGGTTTGTTTGCGATCACAAAAGGCGGCCACTTTGTATATAAAGCTTTAATAGTACAATTGTAGAGGTCCCCAGTGATTTTTTTATTGAACCATGGATTATTATACTCGGTTTTTCCGTACGAACATCGGTCTATATAAGTATTTTCAAAATTATCTCCACAACTTCTATTACTATAAGGTTCCCAAGAGTAAACATTGAAGACAGTTCTATCTTTGGGATCGGATAATAAAATTACAGCGTTTTGAATATTGTAATTCCACATATTCTCTGTGATTTCAGTAGCCACTACATCTGGATAATTAAAGAACGACGTAGATACTATCAAAAATTTAGCATGAGGATTCCAAGATTTGAGCTGTCTGAGTTTTTTTAGAGTTTCAGCAAATTCCCCACTTTCTCTTATTTGTATGATATACACAGTTGTTACATCAAGAAATTTAACGGATTGAGGAGGTATATTCATGTTTCTTACTAAAAACGTCCAGCGGTGCAATTTTTGTAAATCACTCAATACAAAATGGCTTATCACAAAATATGAGTTTATTTTATTATCCAGTTCCATCAAAGGTAAAGAATAAGTAATTACTTCATAATCCTTATTGAAATATCTTGTACTGGTTTCTACTATGCAATTACCCAAAGATATTCTGGTCTCTACCGATATTTGGGATGTGTTCATTATGAAAAGATTTGCGGAGACTGTTGTTAAAAACAATAATTTTACCGCATAAATTTTCATGGCAACGAGAAGCATCGTGCTTCTGTAAGTAAGTGACATTGAATTTTAATACATTTTGCGCGTGCTTTCGATCAGATAAGATGTGGTAACGTATAATTACGAAGGCATTTATTCATAAAACAAATGGTTGACAAACACAGAAAATATCTTAATTGTATCATAAGAATATATCTTCCGATCATTACGCATTGACTGGGTGGTCTATTGAACATGAAAATTTAGCGGTGCTTTTGAATATTTATAAGTGTCTATTTGAATGGATGAATTTTCTTGGGACTTTCTGTGACAGATCCAAAATGCCTTAAAAACTTTCTGCAGGAATTACATTATTTTTTTTTGCATTATTCGTGGATTTCCCCGAAGTTTAAAGGTATTTAAAAGATATATTGATTAGGAAAAAAATAAAAATACAGATATATGTTTTCTTAGTAATACGCGAAGTTTCATTTTTGCGAGCTGCAACCTAATTTTACATTCTAGAAATCACTGGTAGTAGTAGGGCATATTCATTTGAAGATGATAAAAAATAGGATTTATATTATACTAAAGGTCAAATAGTGATAGGTATAAATCGTGTATGGAGAAAGCATAAGAGATTGGATTCCAAAGTAATTTGGGGTGTTTAAAAGTTGCAAGAGGAACGCGAGGCTATCCTTCTATTGTAACTGTAGTTCTTTCAATATCAATTGCAGAAGACAGTTATGCGAGAAACAATCAATATCTCAACGGTTTCTTCAAATTTTGTATACTTATAAATTGTGACAAAACGTTAACAGGTGCACAAAACTAACCTTTTGGGAAGTACCCTCCCTTTACTTTTACGGTACGACGAAAATGGCAATGATTTTTAAGCCACATAGTAATAGATCAAATATGGGTGTCATACGTTTTACTAAAATAGGAGAGGGTGGATTTCGTACCTCGTGGTGACACAATAAGTCGACCGACTTTGGCAACAGACCGCTGAGCTATTCAACACAAAAGGCGTGGCGTACTAAGTGCATGTACAACCCACAAGAGGACATCTCCCTGGAGGACACGGTAACTCCGCATCTAATAAGCAAGTGCCGAGTTATACATCGGGGACATCTGTAGAGAAGGCGAAGGACCACTCGGATCAGATCTTTTATTGCCGAAGAAGGTTAGAAAAGGCTTACCCAATGCAGTGAAAACACACACACATTAAGACGTCCAGACCAAGAAGACAAGAGTGTATAGTCAACAAGCTAACTCTTAACGAAAATATAAGACTTCCCGGAATCTACAATAGAACTCAGGGAAGAGAAAGAAAGAGAAACTGCGACGCGAAAGACGATGAGGACCTGTCAAAATGACAGGGGGTGGTGGAATATTCTTCTTCACATCCATCCGCGAATTTATCCTATGCTTAGAGGGACGTGTGTGTGTGTATACAGTTTGTTTCAAAAAACGTACCTTTTGTGTATGTTTGGCGATATAGAGCTACGAAATTCATTACTAAATATTGACTGATAAACAATTTTTCCACCTAGAGAGCAAAGTCGTACTTTTCCTTTCTATAGGAAAAAAATATATATCATTATGCCCTTAAGCAGATCAGACACATTTATTTGTCTGCCATAGAGCAGGAAAATGTATCAACCAAATGGATGGAACAAATAGGTACTATTGCTAATATTTCGGAAAAAATTGAAGAATTTTTAAAATTGCCTAATACCATAAATTATAAGGGGCATAGTTTCACAAGAACCTCAGCAAGTTTACTTGCAAATTCTAGAGGAGTAATTTTTGCTTTAAAGCAACACGAAGTTTACAAATGTCGCTGAAGGATATTGCCAGCAACCTTTTACGAAAAAGCGAAACATTTCGAATCAAATTATGGGAGTCACTAAAGTTATTGAAATTAATTGTAATCGGCCAATTACTTCCGGGGGATACCAGCTGAATAATAATGTTAATAAAAATATCACAAAAACTGCTCAAAATTTGACCTTCAATATTAATATCAATAATTACTCTATCACAAAATAAAAATATGTTGGATGCAAGAATGAAAATAAAGTACCTATAAGTTATACTATACCTATTTAGTTTTAGTTATTTAATAAATTTTTTATTAGTTTCATGAATAAATTATTTAAAAGTAACTCCTTATTTGAGGTAGGTGGAAAAATCATATGTATAACATGGGAGTAAAATGCTTTTCCTTCCTCGAATGATTACTGCCCGACGTGTAGTGGAACTACATCCTCGGGAGGAAAAGTAGCACTCTCCTCCCTTGTTATACAAATAGCTATTAACCTTTACGTGAAAAAAATTCAAGGACAGCTGGTCGGACATAATGATAAGGTTCAATAATTATTTTGTTTTCCTAGGTAGTATAAAGTGAATTTTACATGCTGTTTACAATACTGTTATGTATGAACTTTAATTATCAGAATACATAATGTGATAATTTGCTAACTTAATACAAACCAGCGTAGGTTGTAGACTATTGTTATGTTTTTCTTATTTATTTAAAATATTTATGACTGAGGGGTGAATTTATACACACTGCCTTTTACTTACTCAATTTATTTACAAACTTTAGACACTTTAATAATTTATTTAAATTCATCAGTCACTTCTTACTATTTCGTTCCGTTCACTATGACTTTGAATTATAAACTGACACGAATATATACTAGAAAAGAATTTCTAGAATTTTGAAAATTAAACAAACAAATGAATAAATAAAAAAGCTATCCTAGAAATAAATTAAAATATATATATATATATATATATATATATATATATATATATATATATATACAAATCACTGCAGTGATAAAAACATGAAGAAACAATATTAAACGCTTTCCGCTCAGTGCATTCACGGTCTATGTCATGGACGAGTTAAAAGCCTAATTTCATTTTTGTAATAATTTCAAATTAATTATTCAAATAACTAAGCAAATGAGATGAAGAAGAATACTAATACTAATATGTGGATAAATCTATCTTGGCAATCGCACTTGCGCTCATATAGTGTCATTAGACAAAAAAACAAACTATTGAGTGATAAACATTTGAAATTAATTCTAATTATGCTTTTTACATTCAAATATTTTGCATTACCTTAAATTATACTTATAAGTTTTGTTATTGATACAATTCGAGCAATTTTAAATATAAAAGAACATTATTGAAAATAAGTCTTGCCTCCAATTCAAGATTGCTGATAATACTTCGTGTTTTGTTATAATAATCTCATCTATATCTCTATAGGAAAATATTTTTATTGTTTTCGAAGTGCATCTTATGGATGTGTGGTTATTTTTATCTCATAAAATTACTTTAACCATATATTATTCTACTCTTTAGACTGGAATTTCATATAACACTTTCTATTGTTTATAAAATAATAACATTAGTTCGTATTTTGGCTTTTTTGCTCACCTCTATTGAAGTTTAAAAGAAATTAACAGATGTCGCCCATTTCGTAATTTTCGCGAATCAAGGTGAGTTGATTACTCATAAATCTGTTTGAGTATTAGATATGATACCGGGAAAATACAGCACTTTCGTCCGCGACTAACAGTACGGGACGAGAATCGTGTACTCGTTGTCATATAGACACACAATATTTGTACAATTTCTTAATCACCCAAATTTGTAATGAACAAATATTGTATGCTTCGGTCTTGCAGATATTCACAGTTACAGGGTTCTAGTATGATCTGGTAGCTGTTTTCGATTATTTCGACAGGTGTCACTAGTGCTACCGATGGTCTCGTATAGCTAAAAATGCTGCAAATGTTATTAGAAATAAACTGAAATATTATGTTTCTATATAGATTCCATATATTAAGTATTCAAAGTGATAATCATAAAATTAATAGAATTATAATAGTCAGTATGGATTATGATCAGATGTTCTAAACTGACTTCAGAAACGAAGAAGATTAAAACCTTTATTCGCTATTTGTCAAAAATATAAACATGCCCCCTAAAAAGGATAAAGGGGGTGCCAAATCTGCAAAATCAGGAAGAAACGACGAATCAGGGGATAAAGGTAATAAAAAGAAAACACAAATGTTAGTAGAAATCCATTCATATTATTTTCTTAGGAGGAAAAGAGAAAAAAGGCGGTACAGCAATTAAAGTTAGACACATACTGTGCGAAAAACAAAGTAAATGTTTAGAAGCGTTAGAAAAATTGAAAGCTGGTCAAAAGTTTCCAGAAGTAGCAGCTGCTTACAGTGAAGATAAAGCTAGGTCAGGGGGAGACCTAGGTAAAGTGGATATTTTATATAAATTTAAATTGAAGTGAACAAATATTTAATTAGTAAAATTTAATGGCAATGTCTGATACTGTTAGTTTTCTAGGTTGGATGACCCGTGGTTCTATGGTTGGCCCTTTTCAAGATGCCGCATTTTCATTACCTATATCAAATATAGCTAATCCTATTTATACAGATCCCCCCATTAAAACTAAGTTTGGGTATCATATTATTATGGTTGAAGGTAAAAAATGAATTTGTTATTTTCTTTTTTGTAAATAAAAAATTTGCATTACTTAGTTGTTTTTAATGAACTTTCTGAATAATATAACAGAATCCTTATTGGGGCGAGGAAATAATAAATAAACATTTTGGTAAGTAATTGTATTGAAGTATTTAGTTTATTGTATTATTATGAAAGAAATTTTTTCTATAATATTCTAAAATTTTAAATCTGAGGGGTGTAACCTAATCTAGATAATTAGTTTAAATTGGAATCATAAAATAAATTTCACCCTGAGACAATGAAACACATTTCAAAATAAATTATTTGTTTATTTTAATAAAATAAATACATATGTTTACACTTACAGGTTAAAACTACATCCACTATGCATCTATTTTTATTCAAATCAGTGTACATTTTTTTAGAACTTTATTTTAAATATAAACGCAAATTTGAATCATAATTATTTTTCGTTTGGAGGAAGCTATGCTATACATTCAATTAATACGCCTGGCTAATATGAATAGATATATTTATCAATAGCCTTGACATTTCCTCAAAAAATATTTTTATTACAAAAGAAATTTCAAAGCCTTTTCAACAATATTTATGATTATTATATTAGAATTACTATTCAGAAAAAATTGAAAAGGTGGTAGTAAATATTCAATAAACATTCTAATGAAATAATAAAAATAAATTAAGATTTTACTACCATTAAATATTTACATTATTGCAACATTATTTACAATGTTAAAATTTTTGAAAGGTAATCAAGTGAGCCATAGCTTAAATTAACAAGTTTGGATTGGTATACCTAACATATTTTAAAAGGTCTTCATTTTCTTCGCATACCCATGGTTTAACATGATGACAAGCTACATCATGCCAATTAACTCCATCATTATAAAATTGGTTTAGAATAGCTAAACAATTTTCTGAAGCTCCTCCTTGAATGAGCTCTCTATTATCAGGTTGTGGTTTACCAATTCCACCAGATTCTGACCAATCATTTTGATCTCTTTGAGTTGTTGGGGCCAATTTTTGTAGAACTGCAGTCCAAAACCATCCATTTATATTATTAGGTAATAAATCTGGTCGATCGCAGCCAGGGAAGTCACAGAGTCGACCTGAAGTCCAAATATACTTCACCTAAGAATTAAAAACATAAAAATGACTTGAAAGACAATCTCCATATAGTCACGAAATATGTATACAATATCTTAGAGAAAGAAAAATCGAAAGTGCCCTACAAACATATGAATTTTGATTCCCATAAAATTTCTTCTAGTATCTGTTCGCCATTAACCCCCCCGCTCTTCCACCAGTTTCAATAGAAATCAACGAAATGCCCATCCAAACTACAGGAACCTTCTTCAAAAGTCTCTGCGCGAATCTTTCTCCAGGTCTTCTATTGACTCGTCCTCTTCTATCGCTACCATGCAGGTACACTCTGCTTTCGTTTGTTCAATTAACATGTTCTCTGGCAAAACGTAGATGGGCTGGGGTTAATTTGGAGGCTGTAGCTGGCCTCCTAGGCTCAAGGTTAACTGCTTTAAGTCTTCTTCTTCTGATTCTTTAGCGTTTCTCCGAGGTTTTGTTGGACCTTACAGCCAGCGAGAGCCCTTCTGGCCTTTTCCAAATAGAGTGATCGCTTGAGCAGCTTTATCACTTGTGTCCGTTTTCAGGTAGTAGAATTCTTCATTGTTGTTAACGGAGATGTATATCGATTGATTGTTAACTGATAGTGATGGATTAGGTAGATAATATTTTATAAGGGTTGGTTACTCCCAATTAGCATTATTGTAAACAAGCATAAAAAGGGTGGTTACCGATCATTAGGTACATATTTGGCAAATACAGGAGTGAATATCAAGAAACGTACGAAAGGCACAAAGTTAAAATGAGAAAAAATTCGGATGACAATCTGGGGTAATATGCGCTTGGTGAATCAGTACAGTAAATAATCAAAGTACTAACTTCTGTACCCCAGAATAAAATATATATTCTATCTCGGTATCCAGTAAAAACAATAAAAGTAGGTACCCACGTAGTGATCTTCACTATCTAACAGACTATAGAACTGACAATAGTAATCAAATGTACCTACTTGAGAGACCGTACTAATCCCTACTACCATCATCTAGTAACGCTCATTTACGAGCGTGGCTATTTCATATTCATTCCTGTATTTGCCAAAGTGTATTTTATATGATTTTGAAGCTAATACTATTGGTTTTAAGATTTTACTAAGAAAAATACAAAGTCATGTTAAGTTTTTTTGCCTGTGACTTGCGATAGCAGGGGTGTCGTCTGAGTCGATTTTTTTGATTTTTGAACAGCTAAGCATCGAAATTCCGAATCTTATAGCCAAACCTATAATCACTAATCTTTTTGTGACATAGCATTAGATGAATTGAAGTTAAAGTATTGTCTGCGTTTGCATCATGGTCAATCTTGGAGTGAACTTAAATATAAAATTCTACTCGCTTGTAATGGATATTATTCACTCAGATAATTCAGATCAATCGCTTTCGGCTGGGCTTGTGTTATTTGGAATGGACAGCAATTATTTCAAATTTAAGAAGGACATTTTTTTCTTAATATATCGGAACTCTATACCCAATTAATTCAAAAATGAATTTTTATTTAAATAGTTTATCGGGATAGCGATGAATTAAATTAAATAATTATTTCATTTTATTTATTTAGATATCATTTTATTTTCTTCAAATTATATTCTAAAGATGCTGAAATTATTTTAATGTATTCACTTCATTCGCGGAATTAATTATCTCGAAGGAAATCGTTAAACAAAAAGAAAGTATGGCACACACCTTCCTACACATAATAAAATCAGTTGTTTCCGGTGAAACTCTACTTTGGGCATTTTTTGCAACATTTAAAGTTTGTAAAGACTAAAACAAATAACTGTTTTAGTCAAACTTTCCCACATTCATCAATTTTAGAGAGGCTTCGCATACTTAACGTAATATTTTAAACAGTTATATTTTAATGATCTGAATGTTCGTAATCCGGTATTAGACTAGCATTGTGTGACAGCTTGTTATATAACAGTGAACTATCCATTATTTGGAAAGAAATGAACAGAGAAACATAGTTTTATAAATTACGGATAAATTTAGGTGTTTTTTTCGCAGCCTCTCTAATCACAATGTGCAACATGGTAGCCTAAAAAATTAAAAATCAAAAGTCAACAGTGAGAAATTAAATTAGGTAAAAGCCAAAACGTAATATTTTACTCAAATTTTTGGAAAAGTAAAGAAAATGTGTTCAATGATTCACTGAAACTTGAAATAAAACCATTATTAGAGATACAAATTACCATATCAGGAGTGTTGAACACAAAAATGAGTGTTATTTTTGAAAAACTAAAAAAAAAAAATGAAAAATCATTCATATTAAAAATTCCGGAAGATAGTCTGTTAACATTTATTGCAACTATTGATAATCCAATTATGGTGCCGCATTAAAACGAGATACATTTTTAGAAAAAAGTACTACAAGTGATCAGCTTTTAGATAAATTGATTTTTGCTGACGAATCATAGTGTAGCATTTTACAGCCGCACAAACTACAGTTAGAAGTTCGAGGCCAGTTTAACCTTTTTTTTTTGGTTGTTCTATTTAATTTTTTTAGTGTCAAGGAAAAAGAGGTAGAATGAGAAGCTATTATCCAAGTAATAAGGGCTCAAACAATTGCGGAAAAAAGACTAGCAACTAGCAACTTGCTACACAACTTTAATCCATGAAAAGAATACAGATGCAACTCAGATTTTAGAGAAACTTTTCTGCTGAAGAATCAATTAGTCTGTATTCAATGTACCAGTGAATACATTTTTGTAGTCGATCCCGAGAGTTCATTTTAATAATAACGGAATTAAAAATTAGTTGATTATACCACCCCTTAATGGCACATACAAATAATACGAACTGTGTATATTAAATAATAGTAATCATTTTGAGCAATATAGGGTGTTCCGGTACTTGATGTAAAAAAATCGAGAGTGAGTAGATGACGTGAAAATAATATTGTGTAATACTTTCTCATACGCCCCTTCGTTTATGAGTTACATGCCTTTAAAGCTGCGAGATCAAAACTAAATAATAATTCTATACTACTATCCGAAAGCCAGGGGCGGCTTATACCCAATCATTAACAATCCGTAACTTTTATAAGGACAACCTGTACAATCTAAAGATAGCAAAAATGAAATTTTCAATCGATTTTTTAACAATAAAGTACCTACTCTTCCTTTAACTCGATTAAATTTATAGTTTGGGAGAAATGTAGGGTTTTAGATCATTGTACATGCCAAGAAAACCGTTCGCCATAAAGAGAAATTCTGAAGAAAATTATCATAAATTATAATTATTTTTTAAAAATACTTATAGAAGGAATTAAAATACAATCAAACATTTCTAATTAAACTGCATACTGTCAAATATCATGTTACTTACTTAAGGAAAAAATTGAAATGTAGAAAAACATAGTTGGCTTACAATTTATCAAATAAAATCAGAAAAATTATAATAAATGTTTGAAGTGGGCACCTTGCAGAAGTCTACGGAGGATATTTCTTTGAACTTGGACGAGCATTACCAGATTGTACCTTATAGCGTCACAATGGAATCGATCATTTCGTTCCTTGTATTTACCGGTGTTGCATATAATAAGTTTTTAAGATATATATAAAGTATATAATATATGTATATAATTCAGGTGGACGTGGTAACCAAGCAAATGGACCTCCTCGACTCATCCACCTATTAGGAAAAATGTTAGTTTTTATATTTTAATTATAGTTTTTTCTTCTGCCAGTAATAAGATCTGGAATAGTATGTAGTACAAATGTTTATTTATTTATTCTTTAGTTCTTCAAGATATATTTGATTGTGTTTGAAAACCTCCTGTAAGTATTTTCAATAAATTATAATTACAATTTATGATAATTTGTCTCTTGATATAAAAATCTACATGTCTTCTCAACCATAAATTTTATCTAGTTAAATAGAGAGTACTTTTTTGTTGAGAAATCGATTAAAAATTTATTTTTGCTATCTTCAGATTGTACAGGTTGTCCCTGGATATATTATGGATTGTTAACCAATGGGCATGAGCCGCCCCTGACCTTCGGAGGTTAGTGTAGAATTATTATTTAGTTCCGATTTCGCAACTTTAAAGACCTATAATTCAGAGCATTATTTTTACGTTATCTAGTCACTCCCAAATCTTTTGCATCAAGGAAAATATTTTTAATGTATACCCTATACTTACATAATGTTATTTATATTGGTTATTATTCAAGTACTACTAAATTTTCATTGAAAAAACTTTGGATTCATTTTGTGATATCATTTTGGAAAAAATCTCCATTAGTTACAAATGATCGGATAGGTCAAATAACATCGAAAAACCTGGGTATAAATTTGAGTTAGGCTCAGATGAATTATGTTTAGATTTAAATATTTGGTGTGATTTATAATCCAACGTTTTATTACATCCTCTATACTTAGATGTTAAGATCCGTATCTTTAGTTACGTTTAATGTAAACTAATTTGCAATGAAAACATTACCAGAATGACGATATCAGAGAACATCCTGTATGCAAAACATTTTTATGAAATCACAAGGTGATAAATCGTTTCGCAACTACATTGTATTACCTCCGCGTAATTAATATTAGGTCAATGATTTTTTATTATGTAGGTAATTCGTGCTTTGAATATTTACTTTGTGAGGGAATACCGATACTTATAATTATAATCGAAACGTTAATATCACGTGAAAACATACATGAAGGATTTTGTCACCATTTCTAATTTAAAACTTAAACAAAGACCATGGCGCATGTGTCTTTTTGAATAAAAAAGGTGGTCCAACAAAAATTTATCATAATCTAATCATAAATACAAAAACGATTTCCTTTAGATAAATAATACTATTAACTATAGGGAATCGGTGGTTGAGTCACCAAGTATATAATATTCATCCAAAAATCATATTAGGCCCATTCCGATATAATAAATTGCTGCGAGTCGAATACAAAAACTTTTATATTGACGATTCTATTGTTTTTCTATAAAAACTCGTTTTTTATAATTTTATCATGTAAAATACTATTAAATATTCTCAATTTAGTTCTGTATATATAAAAACTAAACTATATAAAACTAAAATTAAAAAATAAATTTTTCTAGACCAAATTCAAACCCGGGACTTGCAATTTGGATACACGGAGCATTAACATTGATCTATCAGCAACATTAAATGTTTTTGTAGTATATATGTTTCTTAAAGTGGTTTTTGACATCGAAGTACTTTTGGGAGAAATATGAATTTGACTCAAACCTGTATTATTGCGACTTTAAATGTCTCAATATTTTAATATTTTATGTCACATTATGGATATAGAAAATGAAAGTGACTTTATTTTAGCTCCACCAGAAATTCGAGAGGCTGCTGAAGTTGCCTCATCAAATTTATTGGCGGAAAGTATAAAATATTAAAAAAAATTCTAACAAAAAAACTTCAATAAAAATACTTAGTAGTCGTAGATAAAGTATAGGATTCTACTCGCATATAATGAGAATTATTGACTCATGAATTATATATCACTAAAAGGCATTTCTCAAATTTTTTTCAGTTATTTTTGCAATTTCTCTTTTATATTTTCTTGCTACTACTGGTTCGCTGGAAATACTCCTTATATCTGTGTGTGGGATTTTAGTAACTGCCAGCAAAACATTAGTTTCATTTCGGGAAAACGTTCATAGTATACTATACTCTATATTTTTATTGCATCCTCCCAATATCCAGATCATATCAATCATTTCATTTACTTACATTTCGACATTAATTTTTAATAATCAAATTATCTCAAGAACTAGTAATTTTAGGTATAGGAAATGCTTGCTAAAAAAAGAAGTATGTTCGCAGTACTTTCAATAACTGATAAAAAACAGGGTGACTCATTTAAAAAAACCGAGAAAAATATGTATTAGAATTTTGATTAACACTGTGTCAGATTCAATGAATATTAACGAAATAAAAAATTCTCTTCCAAATTTTTTACTACTATTCGAATGCTTTGGCCACTACAAATCTTCATTCTTGATTTTCTCTTACATTATACAGGTTATTGAACTTGTTACGATTTTGGTTATAACACCATAGAACACAACTCTATATTATTGTAGTCAAACTGATTCCAAATATGCAATAAAATGCAATGCAATTTAAAAAAATGTTACTTTGATTTGACACAGCATTCTGAAACATCATATAAGATTGTAAATAATTTAAAAATGTAATGACTAAGGAGGCACTGAACTTCGTAAAAATAATCAATCATCCTGTATAAATTATTTTGGAAAGACCTTTAATACGTTTTGTTGATCACAACCATGTAAGAACGAAATAAAAAATGATTTTACTTCACAAGACAACCTGACATTGAAGAATTGAGAGGATAATGGTTCTGACGACGCGATATAAAATGAAGTTTTTTGTTAGGTGAGACACTTTGAAACAACCCTCGTAGAATCGATCGTTAAAATATAGTTTCTTTTTTACCAAAACTACTCAATAAAATAGAAATGAACGAAACTAGAAGCAGTAAAATTTTGTTTATATCTCAATTTAAACGTCTAGTAAACATTAGAAATAAGTAAAAGCTGGCAACAGTGTAACTTAGCTATTGCAAACAATAGCGATTTGTTATATTATGTAACTCAAATTACAAGGTGATACGATGTCCATGGCGCTATAAGGTTCTCGGATTTTCCTAACAAATAAACTTGTTCTGTGCTAGATTTTTTAAAAAGTTTCGCGAACTTAAAAAATAACATTTTATGATAAATTTTCACTTCTTTAATAATTAACACAATTGAAAACATCGAAAAGAATCGTCGTATATTCGTTCCATCCATATACTAATACTTATAAAAATGAATATTTGCAAAACACCATAATTCAACTAGGATCTCTTACCTTGTCTTGTACAATGTGTCTTTTTATCCACTCATTTTCGGCACTGGTTTCCAGAGAAACTAAATCCATGCAACGCTTTCTACAATAATTTCTTGTGCTCAACCAATCTTGTTCAACACCTTTAGTATTTTGGTCCTTCCAACTGAAAAAGTATCCTTTTCCTAAAAAAAATATAGGTGCAGATGAAGTACAAAAAATTTTTATAATTTTGTTAACATTGGAGGCTAGTGTAACAAACCAAAAATGAAATTGGTTAGCTATATTATCGGTACACAAAAAAATATTCAAGTAGAAGCAACTATTATTATCATGTGTCTTAAACTACTAGAGATAGGTATTGCTTTGTTTAAGATTTATTGATATTTCGATGTGTTTTTTTTTATGTCTAACAGCTCAAGTTTGTTCTGAACAGCTTCATTGGTTTTATGAAAGTCACGTCGACCAGTTGTCGGTACATCAGTTTCAGTGTATGATCTAACACATTATCATCATCAATAATTCGTGTGACGCACTGAGAAAAACACATTTTTTGCCAAAAAATCGTTTTATTAAATTTTTTTGCCAAAAATCGATTTTATTTATCAATTTCCTTCAAGAGCAATTCCAACGCTTCTCTAACTTCTTGATGCCGTGCTTGTAGAAAGATTTGTGTTTTGCATCAAAATAGGCTTCAGATTCAGCAATTCAGCATTTTTTTGAGATCAGCGAATAGCCAGCAGTCACGTCCTGACTATACGGTGGATGAATAAGCTAATCAAAATGTAATTCGTTCAAATTAACCACTACTTGAGAATCGGTGCATTGTTTTGGAGAAACAGTGGTTTTTTCTTCGACATGAAGTCGTTTCTCCTTGATTTTTGCATTCAAACGATCCAACAACTCTATGTAGTATTCGCTATTGATTGTCTTTCCCTTTTGGAGATAGTTGATGAACTATATACCATGCGCATCCCAAAAATTGAAACCACAACATTCCCAGCTAACTGTTGTTTCTTTCGACTTGGTTCACCGGCTGCATTCCACTTAGATGATGATTCCAAAGTGATGTGATGGATCCATGTTTCATCCATTGTCACATATCGACACAAAAAAAATAATTATATTATATGTGGACATTTTTTATGTTTTCTGGAGTAACCACTTCAATTGGACGACCAGAACGTTCACCATCAACGGTGTCTTCATGACCAAGTTAAAATTCAGCAAACCAATAACAAATGGTTCTTTTCGATGGAGCAGAGTCCGGATAACACTTTTAAAGACATTTCCAAATTCATTCGAAGAAGATACTTAAATTGGTTCCTACTAAATCTTAGGACAAACTCTTCTACATAGTCTATGCTCTTCGGATGTACTTCCACATCGTCTAGTTCATTTTCAAAAGAATCTCCAAACGCACAAATTAAAGCTACTGCTTTCTCCATTTTTGGAATTGCATTGACAAGTCAAAAATCAAAACAAATATGAAAATTTCCTTTCAAGATTCGGAGCAAAGATATCTTACTAAAAATATTCAAAAATTTATACAACTGAACGCGAATAATGGCTTGCCGAATTTACCGCACAGTCAGATTCATCAGATGTACAGGGTCCTTCACTACGAGCAGAACCGATATATACATATATATATATATATATATATATATATATATATATATATATATATATATATATATATATATATGGCAAAGTACTGCGACTAGTGTTCTGAAAATTTGCTTGCATGGGTTTTCAGAAATGCACGTTTCAGCTAAAATAATTTCAGTTTTCTGAAACTTCCGGTTATATCGGAAGTGGACCCAAACTTTGTTATTTTAAGCGGAATGCTATGGTTTTTATTAAATTTTTTGGATCTACGCGAAATTTCAATATAAGGCATCGTATGCCTAAAGTCCACCATTTTTTAATTATTTCACATTTTCGAAATTTATGGACACATGCAGCCCTCCACTAAAAAAAATATATTTCTAAGTTTAAGTGAGTCAGATCTAATATTTTTGGGATTTGGATAAATAACACTTACAGCTTTCAAAATCTGTGAAAAACTTGACAAAAATTTATATAGGATGTTCAGAAAATGGTGCCGAATTTCGCTATCTAAAAACTTCGAAAACTTAATTTTTTCAAATGGCAACCCCCATTTTCTTTTTACTATTGGATTCTACGCTTTAAATTTAAGAGGATTTCGTTAGTAAATTCATATATCTGAAATTAACGATTTTTATAGAAACTAAAAACTTCATAGTTTTTAGTTGTCGGTTGTCTGGAACGATCAAAAAAAAGCTAACAAACAAACAAACAATAAAAATAGCTTGACCTTTAAGCATTGCAAAAGTGTTCATCATGTCCCGTTTAGGATTTATTCATGAAGATTGTTTCAATTTGCAGGTAATATACGGGGAATGTGATAGGGTTATTAAACGAGCCTGCGATACTTTCCGTTTGCAATATCCGGATAGACCACGACCCACCCCTGATACACTTTCCATGAAAATTTCAGTTTTTAATTTGAGATGTATGAATTTACCAAGGAAGTCCCCTTATTTTAAAGCGTAGAATCCAAAGAGAAAAATGGGGGTTGCCATTTGAAAAAATTAAGTTTTCGAAGTTTTTAGATAGCGAAATTCGGTACCATTTTCTGAACACCCTATATAAATTTTTGTCAAGGTTTTCACAGATTTTGAAAGCTGTAAGTGTTATTTATCCAAATCCCAAAAGTATTAGACATGACTCACTTTAACTTAGAAATTTTATTTTTTTTTATGGAGGCTGCATGTGTCCAAAAGTTTCGAAAATGTGAAATAATTAAAAAATGGTGGACTTTAGGCATACGATGCTTTACATAAAGTTATATTGAAATTTCACGTAGACTCCAAGACTTTAATAAAAACCATACTATTCCATTTAAAATAACAAAATTATTTTAGCTGAAACGAGTATTTCGGAAAACCCATGCAAGCAAATTTTCAGAACACTAGTCCCAGTACTTTCCAATATGCATATCGATTCAGCTCGTCGTGAAGGACCCTGTACATGGCTGAACGCAGTAACTGTATCGTCTACCTCAAATGATCACCAAAAATTCTTTACCATCACTGAATTTTGATATTTAATAATAAGAAAAACGAAACACTAAAATTTCATTTGAACGTTTCAAAGCGTACCTGCTTTTTGGTGGCACTTTGATTTCTTTTTGGGTGTCTACAGTCCGCCAAGTAAGAATACTGTAATTCGTTTATTATGCTCATATAGCTTATGTTAATTTCAAAGAAAAGTCTACGGATTCATTGTTTCCTCAAAAAAAAAACTAAATAACTTACCATCGGGAGTTCTTTCATGAATGATTCTTTGTGCACAGAGAGCTGGAATGGGAGCTTCTAGAATTCTTTGGTTTTGTTGTGCTATCGAAATTCCGAAGAATGCAACAACCAATACAGCATATTTAATCATTTTGCTGCAAAAAACGAGCCAAGTTACATAATTTAGATTTTCGACGACTTCATAGCTACAAAAAATCATTCAAAAATCGGTTTACATCGAGCCGCTCTAACTGATACCAAAATATACAGAAAGATATTCTCATATAATAATCATATTTAATCATTTTTCTGCAAAAAACTTTATAGTAGTGTCTTGTAGAATTTAATATTCATTGGAATTCGAATGTATAAATTATATATTACGAGTGGTATTCAGAAAGTAATGAACGATACCCTGTATCTCATATATCCACAGGGCCTGTTGTTGATTATGAAATTTTAAACATACTGTGGGGTTTAGTGTGTGATATAGTTTTGTTTTCTGATGAAAATTCATCAGCAAATGTGGGAAAAACAGTTTTCTTATCTAATCTAACAAATAACTGTCTACAAGTACAGCAATGTTCTAGATATTTTTCAACTTAGTCTCAAGATATTTGCTAGTCGTGGGATCAACTTTTGTATCTCTCTGTCGTAGAATTCCGCTGTCTTCTAATAGAATTATCTTTTCGTCGCTGCCAAAACGTTCAGCGGAGGACCAGAATGTTGTTAGATGGAAAAAAACATGAAAATCTCTAGTAATAACATCAGGGTTGTGGGGTGGATGATCAAACAGCTTCCAGTTGAATTTCGTTTAAACAGATGTTGTGCGTCAAGTTGTATATGGAGGAGCATTGTCAATGGAGGATCACAACACCTGCAGTAAGCATTTCACGTCTCTTGTTTTGAATGGCATGTCGCAAATGGGACAGAGTTTCACGTAAAGCTTTGTGTATTCAAGAAATTAAAAACCGACCGAATCTCACATCTACCGCAAGAAGTACTAAGAGCTTCCATTTTAGAACATACTACTAACACTAGGCGGGATCTGTCCAGCTGGCATATGATTGATCTGATACGAATTCGGAACTGACACGGCTGATTACGTTTTTTGTGAAAGGAAAAATATCGGGAAAGTTACTTTCTGGATGTACCTTGTAATAAATAAAAGTTCCGTCCAGAAATGGTGCATTCGATGTAAAATCATTATTTTTCAACATTTAATTTCTTGTTTAACAAATAAAAGCGAGGTTACCAAATAGTTTTTACATAATAGATGCCTTAATTGCTCACAGACCACCATAAAGGTGTAGTCTATATATTTATAGATGTTTACACAAGTGATTGTGGTTCGTTACTGACAAATTTCCTCAGAAAATAATGGAAATGATTGGAATCCTTGTCACCAAGTAAGGTATGCTTCATTTTCCAGAATTTTAATTGGGATAATAATGATTTTAATATAGATGAGCAATATCTCCATCACCTGCTGATGATTGAGCATTAATCTATCAAACAAAAAACTTGACTAATCAACAAAAACAACTCCAAAAGAAATAATAATCCGAATAAAAAACATCAAACTGAAGAAATAAAAACAAGACTAAGTTTGACGAAGGCGGCATCATTCTGAAAGCTATCAATACATCAAACAATGAAAAATATGCCAACTACCTAAAAACAAAAGTCTTTCGCCAATGTCATTACACACGGCTGTCAAAACTGGACATATACAGAAGAAAACATTTATAAAATAGAGAAGAAAATGATACGTGGAAAGACAAATAATCACGATCAAACTGGAAGACAGGAAAAAAGCAGCTGGAACTACGCACCAATGAATGGCTGAGATCTCTATCGAAGAAATGTGAAAACTCATTGATAAATGACTCAATTTCCCAATAGCTTTGTAGAAAAGTAAAACTTCAATTTCCCTTGCACATAGAGATAATATTTTATACTTCTTTCAAAACTCTGAACTCTGAACAGACAAAGTTTGATAAAAACACTTTTAATTTGTACTTAAAATCCCCATCTCCTTCTAAATATAATTCA
This sequence comes from Diorhabda sublineata, assembly GCF_026230105.1. Taxonomy (NCBI): domain Eukaryota; kingdom Metazoa; phylum Arthropoda; class Insecta; order Coleoptera; family Chrysomelidae; genus Diorhabda; species Diorhabda sublineata. The sequence continues at coordinate 5,831,309 of NC_079477.1, read as the reverse complement.
AACGGCGTAGCTAGCGTCATCTAGCAAATGTGTTGAAATTTTTTTTGTAATATCACAATAAAACACAGTAAGTCAAAGCTCTAAGAATTTTTTAATTATTCAGTTCACTTTAATATAATTACTTTTCAAGTAAGATTTATACTCAACTATCGTAAAATTATAACTAATATCAATAAATTTTCTCAATTATCTAAGAAAATTACTAAAATTGTAATGAAATTTGAATTAGTATAAACTGATTAGTAATTTTAGCCATTATATGTAATATTTGTAATTTTACTAAAAATTCTTACAGCATAATTAAGAATCTGAAAGACACTCAATTGCATCACGAAATGTATATTGACATGTCGTTAATAATCTTTGAAAATGATGCAACAAAAAATATTAGAAAAATGAAATTTATTTTTTAACAAAAAGTACTAGAATTAAGTTTAAATAACAAAATAAGGCAATAATAAACCTAAAATTTCTAGAAATATTCACCTGCCAATACTTATTAACTATTTAAGCACTACTTAAACACTTTCGTTTATCAACTGAAAATGAAACGGAATACCTTCCGTGTATATATAGAAAGGTGGGGTGTGATTCGAAGAAAAAAAATCAAATATCAATAATTATATACAACACACATACATAGTACCTTCGGTCTTCTTTACCTTGACCTCCCAACGCTTCGTATTACCACCAAGAATCCCAAGTACGTCTATGACGGTACTGAAATTCCGTAGAGAAAGCACAATAGAATAATAACTTTATTACTTTGACTATTTATTCTTTTTATAAGGATTATAAGAAAAATAGTAAAATGATTAGTTCAATTTACTATCTTATATACATTTATTTCATTATCACTATATTCTTTTCTTCATTTTACTTCGTTGTTTATTTGTGAGTGAATCCGCAATTTGCGACACTATTTTAATTTGTATTGTGAGGTACTCAATCCTTTACAAATACTCAATAATTGAGTCTTGATATTGAGGCTTTACTATTTAGCACTTAATATATATTTCTTATGTTTTTGATTAATTTTACTGTCACTTTTCCACCATATATAATTTACTCTTTTGACTACGATAAAAATTTTAACAATGAATCTCAATTTATTCAACTGACGTAATTATAGGAAATAATGTTTTGTAATTCATTTATAATGTTTCAAAAATCATTTTCATCTGGTGTTATTTTCAATATTATAAATATATAACAGAGAAATATTATTGACACCATTTGTTTAAGTGAAATGCAACGCAAGTTTGATCAAATTACTCTCAAATCAAAAAAAAATCAAACAAATATCAGTTATTACAATATATTGCGAATGAAATCGTTCTTTCTTCCATAATAGGTCTAACGCCCGGTCCTTCATCGATATCTTTTCTCATCCTGGCTCTAGATTGTCACTCCACCTCTTTCGTGGTTGACCTCTACTTCGTGTTCCAATTGAAGATTTATCCCTTGCTATTTTTACCAGTCTATTGTCTGACATTCGACTTATTTTGATACCATTGTTTTATAAGTTGTGATACTCATTCGTTAATGTTATCTTCATGACATAATCATCTGGTGATTTCGCTTCTTCCTCGGTCTATGAGTGTACTCCCCGAGATCCACTTGAAAATTTTTATTTCTTTGGTCTCTAAGAAATGTTTCATTTTTGATGTTTCTGGTCTTGTTTCTAATGTGTAGGTCTGATTGTCGCTGTGTAAATTCGTGACTTTGTTCTTTTTCTTAGGTGTTTGTTCCGCCATACTACGTTCTGAAGGCACCCGCGACCTTATTTGCTCCAGCTACTTATATTTCATTCTCTGTTGTATTATTTGACCTTCTAGTTCTAATTTGCATTTAATGGGTTCTTTTGATGTCATATATATGATTTTTTCAGCCGAGATAGTAATATTCTAGTCTTTGAGGATCATTTTCATTTTCAGCAGGTCCATTTGAATAATCAATTTATGAGATACAACACAGGGTTGAGTGGAAGCGAGAGAATGTTATTTGTCCGCACTTGGATAATGATTTTCTAGACTCTTCCTCATTGAGGAGTGTTATAAAAATTGATTTGTCTTTATAATAAAATCGCACCACCTATGCAGCTAACACATATTTACAATGAATCATATTCGTTTATTTGAATTTCGAATCATGCCAATAATTATAGTCCTACAGTGTTTCCTCTTTTGCAAGTTTGAAGAGCATACTAAATGTTGCTCTCCCACGAAAAGACAGCCACGAAAGAATAAATTTGCCGGCGATATATATCAATTAGAAAAATTAATATTAAATAGTCCGTTCTTCCAAATTCTTCACGCCTTCGTCAAGCAACGGTGAATCCCGTGCGTGATTTGCATGCAAATTATCAATTGATGTAACTGAGATTGATCAACTAACTTCCTTCTTATAAATATGAATCGAGTTATCTATCAGTTTAAATCGTTATTAAAAAAGATGTAAATGGTAACCACTTGTCGAAAACATTATACAAAAGATGCAACCGTTAAGACAAATTTCCACTTAGATCCAAAAAATATATTAGAATAGTAATGACTGCCAACCGCCACTTCGAAATCAAAAGCAATAAGTATTAATGCAAATAATAGGTAGGCTTCTTCAAACTAATTAGCTGTTTCTTGGGATATGAAGACAATTGTCTGATTTATTACTAAAAAGTTACAAAGAATAGAAAAATTCACAAATTTTTTGTGTGAATGGATATTATTAACGCTTTTTTAAAACTCGACCAAGTACATATCAGTTCTGCAGTCGGAATTTTTTTATACTTTTTATTTTCTTTCAAGTAATAGTAGATAAAGTTTATATAACCCATTTCTATTTTCAAAGTAGCGTGGATATTCTAGAATTGTCTATATTTTAACACTAATATTTATCAACGAATTAACTTTTTTTGTTCCGTTTCTCTAACGAGATGTTGACGAAAGTAAATAACCAACCTGTTGTTGAAGTATTGGAATTTACTCACTGTTCACATCATTTTACAATGCACGAAAGAGAGAAAGTTGCACGCCGAAATGTTTTTAAATACCAATTGAATTTTCATTTAATTACGTGGCGCCCATAAGTTGCCGTATAGTGCTGACTGATTAAACAGTTTAAACAATGAACCTCGCCCTGTGGGTATTTCATTTTCTGCTTTAAAATATTAACGAAGTTGATCTGCATTTTTTCATTACTGAAACCGTTGAATACGCTTTCTCTAAACTTTTAAAAATGCACGGTTGTAAAAACGTTTTTATACTAGAAAAAAAAACCTCAAATATTATCTGTTGTGATATACCTACTGAAGCTTCGAGAAAGATTTTTTAACACTAGCTCTTCCAATATCAATTGCAGATTATAAAAACTGGTTCGAAACCCTTGCAGACAATTTTGTTCGATTTACCATTGGCGTAGATACCTCATTTTATAAATTTATTATTTTTATAAATACTCCTCAAAATATGTATATCTTATGCGAGAAAATAAATTAATTATAATAATAATAATTAAAAGGCAATCGAATCATTATAAATTTGACGGCATTGTATGCCGTTATTTAGACAGAAAACAATCATTATACCTCGTTAACTTGCTACAACTGAATATTAAATTATAAAACGTAAATAGACGAGTAAAATGTACCTGCCTGTAAGGGCGTTTGGTTTAAACATTGCACATCTTGTCAATATAATAAATTATCTCTAACTCTCTAACTTTAGACCTTAACGATTACTGAGTGTGATGGAATGTTAGGTAAAAGCTGTTGATTAAACCACTTTTAAAATAATTGCGCTGTCATATCTTCAGGATAATAATCTGCAGAGTTTTTTTAGCATAAAGCATTAGGCACGAAACCGTCTTTGCTTTTAGCGTGTACTATTATAATGCGTTTCTCTTTACAACATGGCCCATTCAGACAGCAATTTTTACTACTGTCAACCCAACCGAAATTTACTACATTGTGACTAGTTTGGTTTAAACAGGGTACCAGACGTGTACTGAGCCCTTTTTGTACTCCATTCGTCTATTAGAGCTTTGGTAGTCTAGAAACCCCTTTCGTTACTACTCGTTAAATGGAAACTTTATTTACTCTAGTTATTTCAGCAATTCTTATTATGATTGCATTATCAGTTTTTTATTTTATTCTCACTTCACTGTGCAATTTCATTGACTTCAATCCCCCATGGTCTAAAGAACACCATATTTCTATTTATTTAAAGAAATTTATGAATAAAATGAATCTCACCAAACGACCCCTTTGCTTATCGCAGACTGTCAAGTATATTTCGAAGAAATTGTGTACATACGCCTTCCGACAGCTACGGCCAATAGAAATGCATTTATGTTTACGATTCGATGATTTCTTTGGTAAACAGTGGAGATGATGATTCCACGTAGACTGACGGTTTGTTAGATGTTTACCGAATTTTATACGGAGAGTAAACATTATTTTTCATTTCTTAATTTGTATACGTGCCTTGCGTATTTATGAAAAATTGATTGGTCCTCGCGTAACTGTCTTCTTCAGTTGATATCGGAAGAGCTATAACCACCATGTGACAGACTAAGATTCAAAGCCTGTCATTCATATGTTGAAATATAAAGGCTTGCAATTTTTGTATAAAGATACTCTGGGCATTACAAACATTAACCAACGGTTAACTTTTTAAATAAAGTATACAATAAGTAGACTAATTAACATGTTATATCATAATCTACAGCAAAGTAGTTTCAGGATCTCATAGTTCAGATTGCGAAAAGGGATTTGTTTATCTCAAATGAAAATAAAGCAAATCTCTTTGTTACCATTTGTTCTGTGAGATCCTGAGATTAGTTTCAATAAGATTTTATTTAGCATAATTTCTGAAATAAAAAGAAAACAAACTTGTAGAATACTCATGCTCACACAAATGAATACAGATTTTTCATAGACTTCTAAAATTACAATACTTCACAAAAGGCACGTAGATCAGATAAGCCTGCAACTAATATACAAATTCTGCTACTGTATATGTTCGTAGAGGAGGATAAATGAAAAATCATGATTATTATATCCAAACAACATTTGAACTCAAATAAACTTTTCTAAGTTCTAAGTTGTACTGCCCTTCACCGATGTTTCTAATTCCCATTTCTGAACTCAAATCCTAGCTAAGCTAGCTGCGATAGCATTCTTCTGGATTGGCCTATCCAATAATTTGTTATCAGGTGTTTCAGTGTTTTGGCTGGTCTATGATCTTGAGTTCTTTATTATACAAGGAAAAAAACTACTAGACGTAAGCTTGAGCATGTTTTATTTAAAACCGAAAACTAAAATCTAGTATTTTTCTCGTGTATAATACACAATTTTTTCTGTGACGAGAAAAACTATTATTTAATACTGAGAGATTATATTATTACAATATTCAAGGCAGAAAATTATCGATGTGAAACTGATTTTTGAAATTACTAGGCTATGTTGTACTTATAGCGACAATTAGATCTGCGTTGCTAAAGGCCGTTTTGCATGACGAAATACAACGTGCAAGAAATTGCATGCAAGTCTGTGTAAACAGTAAAAGTAAACAAATACCTAACCTCAAATTTTATCTAACATTTTGAACCTAATTTAACAATGAAAATAACAAAGTTTTACTAAAGTTAGCTGATATGTTAAGCCAAAAGTAACTAGATTGCAACCTGCACGCAATAACAATGACACAAAACCGATAATATCTAGATCTTGCATGAAACAATCCGATGAAGTTCATCTGTGCACGCTTTTGATCAAGAAATATTGCATCTTGCATTGCACGATGTATTGCATCATGTCAAGCGGCCTTAAGGAAACTTTTAAAGTAATCAAATTTTGTGATTTGATTTAAATCTTCAATTCTTTCTTGGAGACGATTTTATTAGCTTATTTTTCGAAATTGGCCCAACAACAAAAGCCATAGACATTATGATTGAATTATTCAATGATTGAAAGTTACAAGCCTAATAAAGCTGCGATTTTCACGAGTACACAAATTAGTGATTTTTCAAATAATGATGAAATTTATTCAATGGTCAAGGTTGTTGTTGTATTTGGGATTGCAGGAGCTTGTCAAATTTGTGAAATCAGTCAGGTAACATTAGATTATATTGAAGATTCGGGAACGTTATTAATTGTAAAACTTAAGGAAACAAAGAATGATTTGTGGTTACTGAAAAATATGTTAGATTTTACCGAATGAACATAGCCCTTCGTCCATTAGTTTTATATGAGGTTCCCGAAACAGTGGCTTTCATTTCTAAGATCGTCTGTTGGGGACTCTTGATGACACTAAAAAACTTGGCGGCTGGATGTCATCAACGGTTGCTGAAGTCTATGTTGATGAATCGGTAGTACATAGGACAGAAATAGCGCATTAAGAGTTTAGAACGTGTTGTACTACTGAAATAATACCGGATTTGCGGCCAAGTACATTAACGGGAGTTGTGATGGCAGGAAGAAACAAGAAAATTCGACTGTTGTACCGAATCTTTTGAGAAAGGTGTCATTCATGCAATGCACATTTAAAAAGTATACTTTTGATGCAAACAAAATGTCACTTCATTATATAATAAATTCATCAGGGAAAAAAGTACTTATTTTTTCCCGTATTTATTTAATAAAAAGTGACATTTGCTACCTGACAACAGAGATAAAATATCAAACTTATTTCCCACCATACAAAAACAATATTTTCTTATGTTATAAATGACGGATCTACTGATATTTTTAGACCATCTTCTTATCCATGATATTTCGAATTATATATATATATATATATATATATATATATATATATATATATATATATTTCAATACTCCACTTCAACTGGATAATTAACCAATTAACCCCACAACAGCAAAGTTAAGACAATCCTATCATTTTGTATATCACATATTCATGTTTTTTTCATTCTACCGACAGTTACCAAGACCATTAAGTACCATAATGACGCGTAAGGTTCATAGTTACTTTACAATATTCATTAAAACCCATTATCCGATAATCGTCATCTAGACTAGGTCAAATTATGTTGTAACCCTTTCTTTCAGCTTCCAGTACACCACTGTTAAAACTCCAAGGAGCCATGGATACATAATAAACAAGTCTTTAATCAATTACTTTGAATACCGATGAAATTGAAACCACGACGACTGGGCCAAAGAAATGTTAAGGTCGAAGAAAGTGGTTATTGAACTTTAATACTAAAAAGTGGACGATGGGAATTGATGATCAAGTCAAACCATTTGATAAATAATAAACCATAAAATATATTATATGTTTACGAACTTTACGATATAAATGAAAATAAATTTAAAATATTAGGGATCTAATATGGAGTAATTGAATTTTTATTTATTTATTTTTTTGGTCATAAGTTAGAACTATTCAGAACTTTTGTATGATCAACTTTAATTTAAACGTTTTTTGGTCATCAAAAACCTTTGTCACATAATATAATATTCAATTTATATTCTATTTATTCGCATTTACATTTTATTCGGCACATTTCATCCAATAACTAAAGCAACTGTAAATTATCATTTCATTACGTTTAATCCATCTCGCAAACGTTCATTAAACTTAACATTACTTTTGTATGAAGAATTTCTTTTCTGCAATATAATATATGATATAAATTTCTTCTAAATATTGAAAACAAAACTTACTAACGTATTAATCTCTTTACTAATGTTAAACGACGACGTCTATTGATTAGTTGAGAAGAAGAGGAAAAGTTGGGCGCCAAGCGTGACGTATTATCAAACACAATATAAAAAATAGCAAATTTAATGAAGCTATGAAACTTCTCTAACTATGAATAACGAACTAAAAGGGATGAATATTTATTTTAGGTTAGGTTCGTTCCAACCTATCAAAGAACCGTCTTTGGTACAGTGACGATTCTGCGCAATAGAGATTGCGTGTTCGAACCGGGCGGTTACCGTTATACGAACAATTCTTATTTGTGTTCCAACCAACTTAGGTATCGGTTGTGAACGGTTTCCAGGAATGTCTTTTCGATACTTGGTTGATAGCAAGTACTGTTACAAGAGCCGTGCATAGCCAGAGATTGCGCAGAATATATCTATAAACCAATAACCGTTCCAAGTACCATCCCGACTAGCAGGTTGGAACCAACCTATTTACGGATTCGCCTTCACAGTTCAGTCCAATATATCTTCCAACTCGTACCAGATCTTTTTCTTTCGGTCACTACTCACACTTCAGGATTCTTAATAATTTTCAATATCTCGTACAGGATCTTTTATCTTTAGTGCACCACTCACAATTCCGCATTTTATTCATTTCTCCCAAACTAACAATCTTCTTTTCCGCCTTTTATAGTCTTTTCAACGATCGTCATTTTATATAATTACGTTTTTTTTACAATATGTCTGTTCTTTTGGAATATACTGAGAATTCTCTCGTACTTTCTTCCTTCATTTTTATAAGTAATTTTCGTCCGGGAGTCTTTTTTCATTGTGTCTCCTTTCTGTAATTTTCTTTATCCCTTGTCGTTTTTATATTCTATTTTGTCCGTACCATCGTAATCTTTTTTTACATCGATATTTATTTTATTTAATTGTATTTACTATATCCTCATTGTTTAAGATCTTCAATTTCTTTAGTCATCAACATTCACTACTTCCAACTTTCACGGGACTATGATTTTCCCTAATTATTCTCCTTTCATATATCCTTAGTTGTTCTTCGTCCATTTATGTTAGTCCCTCTTGTATACTATAATTTAATTGCTCAGCTTATTCCCTTACTTCACATTGTGTAATTTTCAATGAGATGTTTCCAGATTTTCTTTTTTCTTTTCGATTTGTTGAAAAGCTGATGGCATTAAATTTAATATTTATTGTTCATCCCATCTTCAACTGAACCTGATTAGCACTCCCTAGAAAGGTATTCAGTCAGGGACAACATGATTACGTTAAATAAATACCATTAATGGGGATTTGGAACAATATCTAGTGAAAAGAAAAATTCACTAATCGCCTTATCACTGTAAAAGCAGATATTTTTTTTCAAGTATTTAATGTAATGTAATGTAATCAAAACTTTTAAATTAAACACGTATTTAACATAATTTAACATAATTATAGATATTCACAATTCTTTTCAATAGGGTTTTCATGTCATTTGGAAAATTACATTGTTGTTTTTGTGACGCGTACAATGTACATTCTAAAAGTTATGTCTTACAGTAAGTTCTCGGTTACAATTTTCACACATAGGTTTGTTACCTCTACATAGTAAATATTCGTGCGTAATTTTAGTGTGACCTATTCTTAGGCCGGGTTTCTTCACTTCCTAATAAAGTATTTACCAACTATTATTTACCGATTAACAAAAAATTCGTTTTTTTTTCACCTTCTGATAAATTAAACCACCGAATGAATAAATAAAGTTATTTGTCAAATAAGTTATTAGGCAGTCACAACTGTCAATTAAAGAGTTTAGTAGAAACTTAACCTAAAATATTATACATCAAAAGTGGTTTGTTTATTTATTATATATTTTATTTTTGAAAATATTCGTCATACGAATAATTAATTATTTAATATGGATGCTTTCCAAGATTTCGAAGATTTGTTTGACGAGGAATTGATCGAGGAAATACAGCAAATTCCATAAGAACGAGTTTATTCCGTTCGTCATAAAATTGATCATTACAATTTTTGGTCCGATGATGAAATTTTTCTTTTACTTTTTCCTTTCCTATCAATTATTATCAATATAAACTATAATTTTCAGACCAACACAACTTTCTGCAAGTAGCGACTATTTCAACATAACCTTAACAAAACACGTGCAAATTTAATTAAGCACAGATCGTTGTCACAAACACAGATCATAGGAAACCGTCAATAGAAAAACGTTTTTTTTACTTATTTCTTTCCTTATTCAATATATACTTTTTCATAGAAACTCTTCTGCGCATGCGCCAATCATCATGATTTTTCACACACAGATAGATCTTGAAGAGATCTATCGAACAAAGTTATCAATGGTTCGATATCTGTTAGCCTCCTTGAGATAATGGCCACTTCCGATATCTCCGGATGTAAATGTTTCCGCATAATATATATATATATATATATATATATATATATATATATATATATATATATATATATATATATTAAATAGATTTCTCGTGTCATCAATAGTCTACGTATAGAGTTTCATGATGATAGTAGTGGTGGGGTGGCTTATCATACTCTTACCAATTTTGATATATCACGTCACTATATACCGCACTATTCACTATATGTAGGTACATCGCTGCATCCGTAGCGTCTTTTGCATATTTGTCAGCATCTTCATTTCCTTGTATTCCTTGATGAGAGGGAACCCACAAAAATCTGATATCTAAGTTGTGGTTTTGTATTAGATTCAATTGTTTCTTGATTTGTAGTTCAAGAGGGTTGTTGGTATAGATATTTTTAAAGGAGCCCAAGGCATTTAAGGAGTCTGTTATAATTAGGTTTGATGATTGAATTTCGACCAAAGCTTTTAGGATAGCATATATTTCTGCTGAGCTTACCTGAGGTAATTTATATTACAAAGGAGGCTTATGAGAGGTGATAACAGCAGCATCAACTTCAATGGGGGTTTTGGATGCATCAGTGTGTATTTTATGGTAGTTCTGATATACTATGGAGGCTGGCGTTTCTGCCTTGTTAAAGATATTCAAACTTGTGTCAATGCTCGGTGTTTTATGGAAGGAAGCAAATATTTTATTTATATTTGGTACGTATTTATAGTACTTTACATTGTCCAGTTTGGTTGTACTCCACAGTGACACAGAAAATTTAGAGATAAATTTTAGAAAATCAGTTTGTATGTAGAATGTTTTAAATTTTGATGTCTGTTTATTCTTCAATTCTGTTAATAAAAATTGACACCTTACTGTGTTACAATTATATGATTCACCTAAATTTCAATCATATAAATTGATTTTGGTTTTTAATCCTTTGCCTTATAGAGGATACCATTAACTCCAGCTCTTCATTAGTTACAAGTACATACCTGTGGGGGAAAGAAAAACAGAGTCATTACAATAAAACAAAACATTTCTCAGCTATTTTATTTATAAACATATCCTAACTTATATTATAAAAGAAAATCATAAATTTTAGGGTTTAAAATTTCTCAAAGTGTGATATCCGCTTCGTCGTTGCTTTTATTGCCCGAGTGACCGGGCACCCAAATGAACTGAATCTTGCAGCCATCACTCACCAAACAATTATCCATATACATTCGGGGTTTACCGGTCCAATTATTCCGAAGTTTATTATTAGAACACACAAGACAATATCTTCTCTTGCCATTTCGCAATATGTGCAGTCATTTGACCGGTCTTGTTTCATGTGTTCAAGTGTCTTGATCGATCTTCGCGGAACTCATCAACGACTTTATCGTCTAATCTTTTGACAAACTTCAAATGAAACAGTGGTTTTATAATATTGTTTTTGTTTACACATTTATATAAAATGTATACATTTATGGCAGACATTAGAAACAGTAATGATCCACGCGATCAACAACACCCACTGAAATTTTGTTTTCTCAATTTAATCTTGGCTTAACTATTTGTTTCTGACATAATTTCGTCCACTAACTCTTCGATGTTGAAAACTTATGGCTCTGGTACTCCATGCATTACTGTCTACAGGTGGTGTATCTTTGTCATCTTAATCAAATTCAATAATACCTAACTGTTAAGACCGTAGAGTCAGTAAACCATCCATCTCGCCATAGCCGCGACAGTGAATATAATATTAACATTTTACTGTCAGAAATACGACGACAACGGAGTGTAATAGGTTAAATGAAACAATGAAATTTTGGAACAAAAAGTGTATACTGATTCTCGTAATTTTCGACATTTACATAACTAAGGTTGCCTGATTAAATTTCATTGGAAATAATCAATGATCCATTAGTTTATTTCATTATAAATAAAAATAACAAAAATTACATTGTTCTTTTCTACTCAGCAGCTTTTACTAAAGCTTCTCCTACTTCTATGGCAATAGCAGCTTCAGCTCTAGCCTATAACAAAAACCAAGTTAATTATTAAAATACATTGACAAAATCCTAACAATATCGTTTAATAAGTTGATAAGAAGTCTCTTTTAGTCATTCACTAAAATTTGTTGGAAATATTATACCCTGAGCGACTTTTTCATATTTGTTTAAGAGAAAAATCAGCTTGATTATGATTATGAATTAGAACAGAAGCACACAGTACTTTCAAATGTAAATTAAAATCAACAATAAGTTTCAGAGAAGGTTTTAGGATCACGTGCCATTTCTACAAAATTCATAAAATGATGTTTTCAATTCTCAGTTGATTAGATCAAATGACGAATGTCCCTAAGAATTTTTTAACTATGTTAAAGAGATTTTACTTTGGTATAGAGCTAAAACAGTCTCCATACACATTTTGAAGTGTTGGTAACGATTCAATACCAAATATTTTAAACAATCTCAATATTTTCATTAGAAAATTCGCAGATCGCTACTTTGCACCAAGATGTGTCATTTTTAACCTCTTATTTATTGTGAAATGAATGATCATCTGCTGAAATCCATAAACAATAGGTTATCAGAAAAGTTCATATTGTGTATAATTATAACACCTTAGTACATAGCCCTTTAACATAAAAATTTTTCAGCAAAATCTAATAAGAAATCTTTCCACTATACTCTAGTAAAGTGCAGTGGTAATATACTGAAGCAGTTGAATGAATTTATGAATGGTTGAGGTAATGAGAACAATCTGTGTATATGAAAAAGTGTCTGTTGAAATATGTTAAATGAGGGAGGAGCCACATTAGCATCAGGGTAAATTTTAAAGAAAGTACACCCTGGACGACTTTTTACATTTTTGTACAGTGCAAGTTGTTGAAATCTTCAATAACTATATTTTTTTATGTCTGCATACTTCAATTCATCTACAATTTCTATATTCATCTCCATATCCTTCATTTAGACCAGCGCCATTTTACAAGGTTCTTCAACTGTTGTTCATCTTATACAACTGGACGCATTTGCAACTTTTGCTTCATTGCCTCTACTGCTACCACTACACAAACACTAGCTGAAAAGTTTACTTTCATCCCCTGAATATAATAACTTAGTTATGAAAAACTAGTGTTGGTGTTCAGTGGGAATATCACTAATGGATCCTGATATCCAGTTATTCTTCTGCCAAGAAATGTGCTACTACCATAGGATCTATAGAGCTATCTTGCCATAAGTTTAACTGGCAAGAATTTATAAACATAGTAGTATTCACTGAATAAGATTGATAGAAGTTGAATTTATTCCTGATTAGCAGTAGCTAATTCACTTTTTATCCCAAACCTCCAACAAGCCAACAACCCTAAGATTTCAGTAACTAGGGAGAAAATCAATGGGGAAATATTTTATTTGGTGATAAGTAACGAGTTTGTTATTGAGGTGACAACTGACAGAAGAGAATTTTTTAGCATCGACTCCAATATGTCTGATAAAACAGTGGGATTATGGTCTAGGAAAAAAATTATAAGATCAAAATGGAAAGATTAATAACTTGAGAATAAAAAATTTTCAACATTGTAATTGATTAATATATATGTAAAATTAGAAATTTTACCTCATCTGTACTCGCTGATGACAATTGACTTTGAGCTGTACTAAGGATGTCTCTAGCCGCATTTAGATCAAGATTTTCTACAGGATGCGCTTCTTCTGCCAAAATCTGAAATATTTTAAAGATAAAACTGATAATAGTTTAGGTTAAACTGGAACTATAACAGGTTTTTATTTCATTTTGTTTTGTAGCTGCAGTAATAAAACAGAATGAGACAAGTGAATTCTATAGTAGTACCTGTACAGATGAATCATCATTTATTGTTACAGTACCACTGGAAACAAAGATTTTCTTAACATTACCACCATCTTCATATACTGTAACTACTCCTGGTTTAAGAACAGCTAATGTAGGTACATGGGCAGGTAAAATACCAAAATTTCCAGAGAATGAAGGTACATCTACTTGTTTCACTGAGGATGCATTATAATACACCTAAAAAAAAAAATAAATTTATCAATTACTTGGCTTACCTATTTTGTCACAATATACAAAAAATATTACCTGGTTTCCAGCGGCAAAGATGAATTTCATTTGATCGGCGTAAGTTCTTCTTACAGTCGTTTGAAGGGTTCTGCTAGATAAAAGACGAGACATTGAGCGAATCGAAGCCATTTTTCTAAAAATTAATTTATTTTTATTAGGAATCAGTAGTAAGAATGTCTCTACAAAAAAAATCTCAGCAAGTCACATAACCTCTCATTACATAATAGTATATCGTTATCAAATGTTTCATTGTCCAACTCCTTATTAAAATCATAGTATCAAAATTTAAACTAAGAAGTTACCTTTAGTTTTGATTTATAATTTCAAATGTACAAAAACCTTAGTTTTATTGGGAAATAGAGCCCACAGTACCCAAAAAATGTACGAGAATGACAGATATGTTAACTGTCAATTTAATAAGGATGTGAAGAAAGGATATTCTGTATTTTGAACATTGTACGTTTGACTATTCGGGAAGTTGATCATCTCAGATACCAAGGTCGTAGTAAACAATTTAAAAATGTTTAAAACATTTATAATTAAAGATGTATCAGTTAACTTCGTGTAGAAGTGGTATGCAGTAAGTCGATTATTTAGTGTATGAAATAATTATGGTTTACAAGGCATAATATTCACTATTATATAAGTGCAAGAGAACACAAAATATGAAGGAATGGATAAGAATTTCTTTGGCACTTAGTATTTTTGGATTTCTAAAAGAAATACGACCTTCCGAACCATTTGTTTATGAATTTTTGATTGACCATCGATGGAGAAATCTTACCGAAGAAGAAGTAACTCAACAAGTGTACCCTGTTGGTACTTACAGTTATTTAGCACTATTAGTTATAATTTTTTTAATTACGGACTTATGTAGATACAAACCACTCATCATATTGTTAGGAGCGTCTGGAATTGTAATATGGAGCTTATTATTATGGACGAAAACCCTTTTTGAAGTTCAGATTGTAGAGGTAAGTGTGTAGTTAATATTATATAATATTAATACTAAGAAAATATATTTTGAAAACTATTGAGAAACAGCAATTTTTGTGCCTCATTCAAAACCACCATTGCTTCGCAATAGTTATAACTAAAGAAAAAATCCGAATATATATTTAAAGAATATTTTTAGAACTATAGAAATTGAGATGTTTACTTTTTTATTTGAAAAAATGATCTTAGTACAGATACGATTTCTTCATGAATAGTTAAAATTGAATACTTATAATGTTTTTACAATTAAAATTTTTTATTTTTGTTTCCTTTGAATTTTGTTTCTGAAGAATCTAATCATACAAATAAAAGTATTTTATTATTTGATTAAAGATGTATACCATGTGTCATTCAGAATTATATTATTTAGAAAATAAAGAATTAAATATTTACATTTATAGATTTTACAATAAAAAATAAACGAGTAGATTGTATCCACAGAAAATCTAGTCATATGATTACAACTATTCCAAGTACCTACCATATCAGTAGATAATGAGTTTAACAGTTGTTATCACAATTATAATATTTATTTTAAAAATTGATTCATTGAATCCCAAAATTAAATGTATTGATTGTTATTTTTCAAAAAAGAAATGAGTGAATTTGATCTACAGTAAATCTAACCATATGAAAGAATTATTCCAGGTTTCATATTAACAACAGATTAAGTGTATATTACAATGAGTAATTAACAGCAATAATTTCTTTTTTTTTGGTACCTAGAGTAACAGTTGTGCTTATTAATTCTGAGATATTTCAAACATGAAATTTGTCTTCAGATTCGTTTTTTTCTATTGTGTGGTTAACAACCTCAATTATTATGGTTTTATGTTTTTATTCATTAATACTAAGTTATTATAAAAATAATAATTCTTATCAATAATAAAATAAAATCAACAAAAAACGCCCAACCTCCTTCCTCTTTTTTTAAAATTATCTCAACATAAAACAACTAAAAAATTAAATCTTCATATCATGACATCTTCCCCTCAAACAAAACAACATTTATTCTTTTAATATTTTATATGGTGTTATAATTTGACAGGTTTATTAAGAGCCCTACCTCTACTAGAAGATGTTACCAGAGACTCTGAAATGGTGTTTGATCTTCTGGCTGAATTTTGATTAAATTTCCCACTTGTGCTTTGGTCATGTTTAGTTTCTCCATGACTCTCGTTTAAGAAGCTTTTATGTTGAAATTTATGAATGCTTTAAATTAAAACTATTTCTTCGCACAATTCGGCCGTTGTCTTTTTCTATTAAATAGGATCTTGGAGTATTCTCATTTTTGGCTATGATTCTAGTCAAACTCAATATTTTTCTATCCTTTACTACAACATTGTCATCGACTTTTAAATCTGTTCCATTAGCTGTTGTCTTATTATAATATATTTTGTAGAGATGTAAAGATAATCAATGTCTGTGGGACCCAATAGCATTGATTAGATAGGTTATTTTGTACTGAGTCTTCTGCTTTGCTAAATCTGCGCTGGAACGTTGCCTGCACCTGACAGTGGGGTGTTCCTGCATCCTAAAAGTGCTGCCTGTGAATCATCGCACATTCTCAACATATTCTTTGACGTTTGAATTGAACTTTCTGCTAGGTTAGGACTTGAACTACAAAACTGAAATTTCCGTAACCTAGCAAATTCTCTACATATCTGAGAATGATAAGACATGTTGTTATTTTGAATTGATTTAAATGTATTTACTAAAGTTTTATCATTTTTATTTTTAGTAGATATAACTTCAATCCACTTGGTAAAGTAATCCACTAATACAAGGTATTGTTTTGCTCAAATGGGCGTTCTTAAAAATATCTTGAAATCAAGAGTTCTTTAACATTATTTTTACTGTAGAATTCCTTCCAATAAATTATATCTTGGGCATTCCACTTGATTTTTAATCAATTCCACCTCTTCTTATTCCTAAAAGGATCTTAATCATTGTTATACACGTTATTTTTATCTTTTTTTATCTTTTCTTAGTTTTTTATATTCTATGAATAGATTTTTATTTATTTTTATTATTTTAATTTAACCATTTTATTATATTATATGAGCTATATTAAAGTGAACTATTATGTACATGATTTCACATAGGAAGGATTTAAACAATTACTGTAATCTATAATGGTTGTTTATATACATTTTATTGGTGGTATAATTATTGTAAACAACAAAAAGTAAATATTTATGTGATATTAAATAGGTACCATAAAAATAGAGTTTTCTCAACCTTCATGATTAGAAAAGAGTGTTGATTTGTCGAAAACCAAACCCAACAAATTAGGCGTTTGATATTGAATCCAGAACATGTTGCGAAACTTATTTTTCAATACATTAACGTAATAGTTCATATTTTGTTGGAAATATTTTCTAATAAACTGAAAATAGTTAACTTTAATGTAAAAAATATACAAATTGTTTGTATTTTTTTATGCCAAATTAAAGCTTAATATTTACTTATTCACTCACTGTTGCCTTTAAAATAAGAAGGTAACCTTGACAACATGATTCACTTTGTGTGTGTAATAACCATTTAAAAAAGTTAAAACTATCAATATCACAATCTTGACTTAAAATTGGCAAAGCCAAGGACTGATTCATCTAATAATTGAACCTGAAATTACTATTTATAACCAATTCACGTGATTTGTACACATTTTTATTTGTTTAAATTTTCTAATTAGAATGTAGTTAGGAAGCTATGTTTACCTACGTATATTTACAATTAAATAGGGCTGCTGTAGTTCTATTGGGTTCCCCCTTTTTTGTTGCGATACAGGGGATACCAGTGTTTACAGCTGATCTATTCATATCACTCCTCTTAGAAAAGTTCAGAACATAGGGTGACTGCAGCTTAGTTTTCTATTCCATACGTGTGCACTGGCGTTCTGTAGTGTCTCACACTTTGAGAGCATGTGGATAGAGATATCATTCTCTGCACAACAGAATTTGCACCCTGCATTATATGTCAAGTCGAGCGTCTGCAGGTTTCCATTGAGGCGACATTACTTCGACAAGATAGTATTCGTAAGTTGCTCTTACTTACTAATACATCAACAGATCTTTTCTGGTTATTGTTTCTTAGGAATGTTCTACCTTAGTAAGTAATTGTGAACTGCTACATTATAAAATCGTAGAAAGAAATGTGCCATAAAATAGTAAGGCCGACCGCTTTCAATGCAACTGGTTGCAAACAAGTTGGTCTTGCAACATTTTGGCTTAGGTATGGATGGATCCAATATTTTCTCTGTACCCCGTATTTTCTAGGATTTTGATAATAATCAATGACGTGTTCCTCATCAAAGTTTGAATACATTGAAAAATTACGTTTCACTGTTGCATCAACTGATTTAATACTGATTATGAGTCATATCCATGTGCGCTGAAAACTGTTGCAAGAACAAATGCTTTGCCATCTTTGTTTCAAAACTTTGGACTGTCGGTCTAATGCTTCCCAATATTAGTGCCAACAAATTATGCCAATATTTCCATGTTCTAATTGTCTATATTATATACTGAGTGTACATGAAGAATTTGGTTATTTCCAGTTTTTTTATGGAGTATTCTGTGCAGCAGAAGTAGCTTACTACAGTTACATATATGCTAAAGTTGACAAGGAGTATTATCAACAGGTTACCTCACACACGAGAGCTGCCATCCTGGCAGGCCGAGCTTTCTCTGGAATATTAGCTCAATTATTGATATCTTTTAGTCTGACTAATTATAGAGATCTCAATTATATCACTTTCACTGGTAAGTACAAATAGATAAATGTTTATAATTCCGAAAATTACTTACCTACTAATAAAGAATGAATCTCTATATTGCGACACACTAATTGGAAACGCGGAAAAAAATCTAAATTCATCTCCTTGGCGGTTGAAGAAAGCAACGATACGCGATCAAATTTCATGTAGTTTTGGTAAAACGGGCAAAGAGACTATCTACCTCCTATTAAAGTACCAAAATATTTTGAATTTCCTCAAAAGAAGTTTTGCAACTGCGGTGGGTTTGACTCGGCATTTGTTCTATTATTGGACGGGTATTTCCATTTTAAAAATCAAGTTCTCGCCTATGTTACGAAAATCTTGTCGGCCAGTAATGATCTAACAAAATTTTCCACCATAAATATTTACTAGTCGTAGATAAAGTATAGTATTCTACTCGCGTATAATGAGTCATTATTCACAGGGTAAACTCTTCGTGAATAATGATCTTATTGATTGCAATTTAGAGCCATTCAAACTGTTGAAATAACCGTATTTTATTATCAACATGACGTCTGTATCAAACAGTAGTATTATCCCAAAGGAGAGTTTCATAATTGAAGCTTTTTAACATACACTGTATGTTTTTTTACTCATTTCGTTATCTCTTTTATTTGATTCACTTTAAAAATAAAATCCCTTCCTTATTAATTTGGAAGATATAAAGTATAGATGTATACTGATATATATCTGGCAACATCAAATGAAAAATTTTAATTTTTGATATCATTCAAATTGTCAGGTTTTGTTTTGTATAAATTTTAGTATAAGTATTACATTAAAAAGTGATCTAAAGATGAAATAACTGGTAATTAGAGTTATTTCCCGTAATCTGCTTGATTGTTGGAAATGTTCCATATTATTTCTAAACATTTTAATTCATTAATTTGCTTCCAATAAAAAATGAACCAATCCGCTCGAACATCTGTTTTCTAAGGTCTCTCTAATATTCTCCATTAAGGCAGATTAAAACTAGCAGTTTTATCAGAATATAATAAAAACTATCCTATTATAGAAACTAGTGTGAATATTTTGCTTTTGCATTATGATTTCACAAAATTCTCGTAAAAAAGATACTTTGTAAGGATAAAATGGATTTTGTTCCAAAATACTATTATTGAGCCCACTTACATGGCGAAGGCATTTACAAGTTTTTGCACTTTTGATTTGAAAACCATTTACATATTACTTACAAACATAATAATGTAATTTTTTTTTCTTAAAACGCCAATGGAAACCCTGCTAGGAGTGTAAACCTGCTAACTCACTTTAACCCAAATTTACAGGAGAAAAACAAAACTTAATAAATTAGAATTTTGCAATTTTAGGTTAAAACCAAAAATATAGTTGGTTTATTTTTGCATATTCTACATTATTAGAAAGAAATTACATAGTTATTTTTTATTGCTAGAAAGTTATAAGTGTTTTTATTTCTTCTTTTTACGACGATAACTCCCTACGGAGGTTGGCGATCCAAATGGCTATTGTCACACGAGAAACCGCAGCTCTGAAAATTTCTGTGGACGTCTGTCCGAGCCATCTGCGCAAGTCTTTCAGCCATGAATTTTGTTTACGGCCGACCGTATCCATGGTCCAACTTTCGCATCCGTACAGAAGAACAGGAAAGATGTAACAGCGAAGTATTCTGGTCCGTAGTTCCAGGCTGAGGTTGCGGTTTGCCAGAAGTGTCCTCATGTTGTTCAGAGTTTTCCGCGCTTGCTCAATTCTTGATCTGATTTCGAGTTGACGAGCATAGAGTTTAAACAGTATGAGAGAAGAGAGAGAGAAGGGAAGAGAGAAGTCCGGTTATGATCTTTAGATTTTGTGCGTCAATCCCGTTTGATTTTAGGATTTTGATCATTTTTTGGTGTGACACATAGTTAAAACCTTTTTTATAGTTAATAAAGTATGCAAATACATCAGCATTCTTGTCTCTACATCTTTGAGTCAACACATTCAAGGAGAAAAGATCTTTCCGAGTTCCCATTAAAGTCGTTAAAAATTAATGAAAAAAGACAAAAAAACTGAAAACAAATTAATATTTATTGCCAAGAACAATAAAAAAACTTTCAGCAACAAATAAATTTATTGAAAAAATAATAAATTCGCATTAACTGCGCATCCAAAAGAGCACAGCGAACAAAAGTAGTTATAAATTAAGAACAACTCTGATTTCTTTATATATTAAAGATAAGGCTGGGACTTATCTATGGAAATCCGGAATGGTTGCAGCCTTCAACTGGATTCCCAGATGTTGGGAGTGAGTTGTACTTGTAGTCTGGTGGTTGGATCATTTGTGGTCGAAACTACCAACCTGACAGCTGTAGAACAGCGAATATAAAAAATAAAATTACCACAGATTTACCAAAATTATCATTTGTTTTCAGCCATGATCGTTGCTACAGTGTGGAGTGTGTTATTGCCATCAGTTGAAAAAAGTATATATTTTCACCCAGAAGATCTCAGAACCGAACCAATAGTGACAAAATTGTCAAACGCTTTCAAATTGATGATATCTCATTTTACAACTTCATTTTCAAATACCTACGTATTAAAATGGTCTCTTTGGTATGCTTTATCAACTTGCGGGTTCATTCAGGTAATTCTTTTATAGCAGTTAAAAGGACAATTCTATTATTTTGTCATGTTGTAGGTACAAACTTATATGCAGCCTCTTTGGACTGCTATAGTAAATGACCATTCAAAACCAATATACAACGGCGCAGTAGAAGCAGTATTAACAGTATTGGGTTTCCTAGGTGCATTAATCGCGGGAATCATCAAAACTAATTGGAGAATGAAAGGAGAACTTACTTTGACGATGTGTTCTATATTGCAAGCCTTTGCAATAATATACACGTCAAGAACTGAAAAAGTTTTTTTAAGTTACGTTTGTTACGTCATTTTTGGTGGACTCTATCATTTTATGATAACAGTTACTTGCAGCGAAGTTGCCAAATATATCGAAGATGATAGTTACGGCTTGGTGTTAGGTATTAATACATTCGTAGCTTTAATTTTTCAGACTATTTTAACAGCGATTTTTGTTACCGATGGTGTGGGTTTTGCTCTTAAGCCCAGAGATCAGTACTTTGTCTATGGTTGCTTTCATCTTTTAATAGCCGTCATTTTTATTTGCATAGGATTGATAGTGTGGATGAAAAGGGAAAAGGACTACAGAAAATCCGTCGTATTGTAGTTTATTCGAGTACATTTTCAAAAATTTTTATTTTATTTTTATTTCTTATTGAAATTGTTTTTTCAAATCACAATTTCAATGACTGAAGTGCTTAATTATCAAGAATTTTCTTTACTTAATGCTTTTATATATATAACAACTTATTATGTTACAGAAAAAGAATTTTGGGGGATTCCTACGCCCCAAAATTGTTAAATGAGCTCTATTTTATAGTGGAATGTAATTTTACCCTCAATTAGCTCAATGTAGTTGAGTGGCATGATTTCCTTCCAATTAACACCAATAAAAACCATGAATTACAAGAATCTCCAACGCAACCTTAAAATTTACCATAATCATGAAAACTAGGACAATTATAGTGGAATTAATAAGAATAAATTTCACTGTCCTTCTCTGTTCTCATTGCTGGGTAGTACTTTTACAATCGCCTTGTTCACCTCGTAACATATGGAATTGGAAATTCTTTCAGGCATCGTTAGTTTTAAAGCAAGGTTGTTCCACTAGAATTTTCTTTTATGATTTCATAAGAAAATGTGTATCATGATTTCTTCCTTCACCAACAGCCCAGTATATGTAAGATGGCTTCCGTAAGCCTTGTGACTGGGGCTACCAGAGTCTTCCTTCTACTTAAGTGTCGCCCTATCCTGAGGACTAAAATTACCTATGAAGATTTTAGCTCGTTTGTAGTTATGCTTCCTTGCTTTTCCCCTTTCACACAGCTTAAGATATTCCTTAATAAGCAATTTAAGAATTCTCACTGCAGTTTCAGGTCCTATCAGTGGTAGAGTGGCACAAATTTTAAACATTTAAACAGCACGTCATTAATTTCATTGCTCCTAAGTCTCTTATGTCCAAGGATCCAGAACAGCTCTTCCCCGTTTTCCTCAATCAGTTCTTTGTAACATTACAGAATTAGCTTTGATCTGGAGATCATGTTAGGTAATGTTATTAGTGCCACTGTAATGTCTGTGAAGATTTGTACACTAATGTTCTTATTTTTTTGCAACAATACAGTGAGCATGGTTACTAATTTGGAATTCATAACTATGTACTTTTCTAGAGGAAGGATTTGTTGTATATTCCCTATACGTTTGTATATTTCTGCTCAAGCAAACTCCCCTTTTTGGATCCAACCCTGTGGTAAAGTTCCTTCGGCCCATGACTTGTAACCCGTATATATTTTTATACCAGTAGTGTGCTATGAAATATTAAAATTAGTGCGGTAATATGTAACATTTCATACCTCACTTAATTGTTTGAATTGTTGGTCTGTTAGAATCGATCATTTAGTGAAAATAAACTGAAATGCTTTTAAGAGGAAAATTCATACTTGGAATTTCGTGAGCTAGTTTTTCATTAAAAGGGGGGAAGGTAGCCTACTATTCTACCGATTTTTGTACTGAATTTTCTAGGCTAGAATATTTGTGATATAGTTAAGTGCTTTTTGTTTAGTAAAAGTGAGAATAGCAAGTTTTAAAATAAAGTTATTTGTTTTTGAGTAACAGAAGCAAGACTGGTATTGTGGATATTCCTGTACATTTTCAATTACCCGTATTTTATGTATTTTTGACTTCATCGTTCTAATTTAGTTATTCCAATCACTCTCAAATCTTTTGTTCCAGTATTTGAGTTTAGTGATATAGATAGGTAAGGTAACTCATGTATGATGGGAATATTTTATTTTTCAAAAAAAAATTGCACCACATATAATATCAGGTCAATTCATATTTAAAAAACAAACAGCCATCTAGATGCCACATCCTGAATCTTATTATTAATTTTTATAATTTGAAACAGAAATTCCATTGTAAATAAAACTATACAGAAACTTATTAAAATAATAGATTATTACATTTTATTTAAGCTACTTCCATCATAAAACTAACAGTTTTCTTGCAAATTAGAAAAAAAATAGATTTTTCTTCAATGTTTCTAACCAAGTATACTTCAATATTTGTAAAGAGGACATGTCCAAGTCCAAGACAACCTGTTCTCAATTTTTGTATCCACTGATTAATTTATTCAAGTGCTTTATGGGTAAAACTTTTTCGCTGGCTTTTAAAACTATGGTGGTTGAGTTGTCATTCGATTCGTAATCGCATGTAGGAAGTTATTGAAAAAATTGAAGATGCGCTCGCAAAAATTATAAACAATTGACTAAAAAAAGTGTAGTTTGCTTTTTTGCTTGTATCTCAAAAACTAATTGAGATATTCTGAATCTGAAAAAAGCTTCGAAAAGCGGAGGAAAGTTCCTAAAAAAAGATCCAATTCCCCTGAAATATCATTATTTACTTTGTTTAAATAATATTTTTTGTTGCGCGTATTCGCCCTCGATAAAAATTATAAATATTGGTCCTACAGTTCCGGGAGTCAGGACTTTTTTTTTGTAAATTTCCTCCGCTTTTCGAATCTTTTTTCAGATTCAGAATATCTCAAATAGTTTCTGAGATATAAGAAAAAACCAAACCCTTTATTTACTTAATTGTTCATAACTTTTGTAATATTTGTCAAAAACTTTCTGCATGCGATTATGAATCGAATGACACCAGAACCATATTTTTAGGAGCTAGGGAAAAGTGTTGACCTAAAAAGAACTTGTTGATTGGACTAGATAAAAAGTAGCGTTGTTCTATGATTAAGTAGGCCACTAAGAAACACTCAACGTGTAGTTTACAAAATTTTTAAGAAATTTGTTTGATTTTACACTTTTATTTCACTGTTTATTGAATTGTTTTTTTTTATTTTAATCAAATTGTTTTATTTGATATTTTATGGGAACTTCATGATGTGATGTTATGTATTGTTTTTGTTCCAATGTTTTCAATCATTATATTTTTTAAGAAATAACCGTTTTGTAATTAAACATTTTTTTCATAAAAATGATTTTTCATTGTAACTGCTCTTTTCAAATGGAAAATATTAGCACAGAATACACACCTATGATATGAGATTGCTCCTCTCTCTTATATCGATAGAATTGTACAAAATTACCCCCAGGAAATGAAAATGTAACTACCTTGAATTGAACAGACGTAAGGTATCAAGCTTTTAGCCTCTTGGAGGATTTCATAAAGACTAAGGATTTAATGAGATCAAATGCAACTAGAAACGTTTGTTTGAGTATGTATGAACCCAGTTGTTGTATTATATGCACCTCATTATTACATTATATAGAAAATACCTATGGAAGTGATGATTGTATTTTGTTATACTGGCCAAGGTATTAAGTAATTGGAGAACAAACATGTTCCTGTGTCCATCAGAGGTGTCGCTCTACTACAGTTTTTTCTTATTTATTATAATACCAATGACAAGTTTTATACCACAAAAACAAAAAACCATTTCCAATTTTTTTATTAGAGAAAAAATATTAATTTATATTTTTTTACAAAAAATAAAATAATGTGAATAGTATATGTAAACATGAGATAGTATACTTAGTGATAATAAACTTTGGTCATTTTTTCAAAAATCCTATCCTCCTCAAATATCTAACAATGAATGGTACAGCTGCTAGAGTTATAGTGATTCTGATTGGAGCAAAAACTTTATGAATAGCATAAGCAACAGCAAAAGTCCCAGCATTTGTTGCTATGTTACTATTAGAAAACCAGTCTTTTAATCCTATACTCTCAAATAGCGACATCACATCTAATCCTCTGAAAAAAAAAAATAATATGTCTCAAAAATAATTCTTCTATTTCAGGTTGGTACAAATAAAATTTTTTAAAATCAAATCAACTACTAAAGGCCAGTTTCATAAAGATGATTGTTTACTGTTTAATTTAAGGACTTGATAAGACAATAGTATGTCTGCATCTAAAGCTAAGGTATGCATTCTTCTTATTGCAATCTACAATTAGAACAAGAATGGTATGAATCTTCCAACGAAGAGTCGCAAGGACTTCCTACTCCAATAAAAAGTTAAATACACTCTTTGTCCTAAAATATTCAAGCTAGAAAAAATTATTAACATTCAATTCCAGTATCCCGAGATACTAATTTTAGCGAAGAATAGAAAATTTCACTGTTAGTGGAAGTGGTAAAAGAAAAACATTGCAGAATGTAAAACTATCCACAAGCAAAAATTTTTTTTGAAATATGATTGTCAGCTGCTTGATAAATTATTCTTAAATAGGACAGGGCTGCCATGAATATTGATAGCAAGAACTTGTTGAATAGATTTGTGAAGCATATAAAATTAAAAATGAATTTTATGAAACCAAACTGATTTTCTTGAAAAAAGAGATTGAGGCTCAAAACAAAGTGCAGATATAGCAAAAAAGATGAAGAAATAATGCAAGAAAAACATAAATTGAATTTATTAAATATGGAATATGCAAGGCTATATAAATAAATTGAATAAAAGTAATTAATATGCATATATATTAAAAAATTGATACACTTTTGTAATTTATGTATTGCTTTTCAGCTCAACTCTCCTATCATTTTGGATTTTTAAAACAAGCATATGTTTTTCATTCATAGTTAAACAAGCTTGCCCTGTATTTTTGATACTGTGTGGCCCAGCAAAGTCCTGATTTTTTCCACATACCTTCGTAAATAACTCTCTAGAATTTCAGCTCAATACTCCTATTATTCTAGCATGGATGATTTTCAAACATGCATATGTTTTTAATCAATATTTGAACAAGTTGGTTGTCTGTATTTACAATACTATGTGACCCAGCAAAATCCTGTTTTTTCATATACATCCAATCTTCATAAACAACTCTCTAGGATTTCAGCTCAATGCTCATATTACTTTGATGTGGATGATTTTTTAAACATGCATATGTTTTTCATCTATATTTGGACAAATTTACCTATTAATAAATAGATGGAGACAAGGATAGTTTTCTGAATTTTGAGGATCAAACTAGAAAGAGTTGGCTACAGGTGCACTTTAAAAAATATGTAGTATAATTTTATTATTATAAAATAAAACAAAATTAAAACCGACTGCTGCTGCTAATAGGCTGTGCTAATGGAAAGCAATAATATGTTTACTGTTTCTTTCTTCAATCTGAAGCATTGGAGAAATTCACTGTCAAATAATTAATAAATGTGCCTTTCTTATTTTGATAAATCTTTCATCTTCTAATAATTTCAGGTTCATCATCAAATAACTTGTAACTAATATGTCATGCTTTATTGACAATTACAATGAACCAAATCTTTGGGGTTGTAGTAGAAAATTGAGATTATATTCAATATTGTTAATATTTCATGGATTGCATAAAATCGATTTACAAATATAGATGTCTAGAATTCGAAATTACAACTTTAAAGATCTCTAAAGTGGCTTTAAGCTTAATGCTTGATTATGAAATTGAAGAAGACTTTAAAATTTAAGGCCAATTTGATTGTTGGAGTCAAATATGTACACAAAAAATAAATTTTTTACTTACATTGATACAAGAGCATATGATGTACCCAATGATATTAGAGATATTCCTACATGAAAAATGATCACTGTTGACCCATATTCTTTAACGGCCTTTTTTAATTTTTCTTTTCTTGATAATGACTCTGTAATTACTATTTTATCAGGAGCTTGTTTAACAGAGGTACCACTATCTTCCTTCGCTTCTTTAAATTCTGTACTATTAAGTCTAAATGTTTGTCTAGATAAAATATTTTGATGCATTATAGATGGAACTATAAAAGAATTCACTACTGAAGTTCTGGATAGAGGAGTCAAACTATGACAATATGGTCTATAAACAGTGCAGTTTCCTAAAACAATGACCAGCGTTTTCTATGCAATTATCATTTATTTACATAGCATTACCTAAATTACTAGTACTTTTTCTTATGACATTTATTATTTGCGTATAATTTGCACGACCCATTATTAATAGTTATAAACAAATATGTCTTATTGAGTATTTAAATTTATATTCTTATATTTCCAAATAAAAAATCAGCCATAATAAATTTGTCAATGTCAATGTCTGTTATGTTGCCAGTATTACCAAATGCACATCTATATTATTCAAAATTGGCTAAATAGTTGACAACGGAAATATTGCCAATTGTATGTATGTTCCACTACTTCCAGCTACTGAAAGATGCATAAGCAGATAAGCTCATAGGTCACCAATAGAATCGATTCCAAACTATGTTTGATAACCAATTCGGAATCAGCGGTCCAACTTTTATAAAAACGTAGCGGAATCGTTCGATTGCACATACGCTACAAGAGGGCTCTTAATTTTTACTAGGTAGCGGCAAAGAACAAACCCTAAGAATGTTCTGTGGGTAGCGGTACTGAAAACTGAAACAGAGCCACACCAAAAATGCGTTAAATCAACCGTGTTCTGTGATCAAACGTTAACTTGTGACCGTTTTACATTTTTATATACATATATAAGTAGTTGCATGCGGATGTACGTTATTATGTAAGAAGAACCACCAAATAACAATTTACTCAGCCAATTACTAAATTGACACTGGCTTAGGGATACTAAAAAAATACTTGCTGTATTATTGGTGTTGGCACATTTTGATACAATACAATATTTAGAACAAACCTTTTCGATCCAGACTTCGACATTCTAACAAATCATACAATTAATCCGACGTGATACGATGGTAAAACAAAACAACCTGGTGTGGATGATGTCGGGCGAAACTCGATCGGCGCTGGTGACGTAAACAAGCTATTGGCGCGTTTCAAGAAGAAAAGAGGGCGGAGTAAAAAGATTACACTTTTAAAAATTAAAAAATATACGAAGTGTAAAATCGAACGAAATTTATCGTAATGGGACGTTAAAGACGAATTGTAATGGTAAAAAAATAATATATTCCATTGTTAAAAACTAAAGTAATATTAAAATAATACACCTTTTTAAATTCAAATATTTTATTTATATATAATAGCTCTTAAAAAGTCCAGAGTGTAGGTGGGCAACCGTGAAAATAACACCCTTGAAATTCAAATACTAGATTCCAACGAAACCATCAATTTTAACCCCCTATCGTCTACCCCCCTGCACTCTGGACCTTTTAAGAGCGTGGAATATTCTAAATCCATTGTGTGTGTGTGTGTGTGTAATCAGTAATTTTGAATCAATAAAATTGTATAAGGTATAATCTAATAAATACAATTGAAAAGACAGGAGCCCAAAATATATATATTAAGGTAGAGAGAAGTTTCAAATTGATATCCTGTATATGAAGAATATTCTAAATTCATTTCTAACATATATGCCCTGTCAATCATCCGATACTGATGTGACATCAATGTTTGTTTCGAGATCCACTCAAATCCTCCGTAAGGTAGAAATTCACACATTGCCCAACCGTATAAGCTATTTACATCCAATTACATTAAATATGTATCTGGTTTAAATTATATTCGGTACTTGTTGTTTGCTTATATCTATGAATCCTAAAAAATATATATCTTAAAATATCACTTAAAACTTTAGTATCATATGAATAGCCAAAAACGTTTCTATTAAAGGTATTTCTACACCAAAAATATACATAAAGTGTAAAAAAGACTATTGGTTCAAAGAAACTATTATTATATAAAAATACCTTCTTCTTCAATGATTACGTATATCCATTGTTGATGTTGTATCATCAATATCAAAATAGAATTTTGTTATTGAACCAACAACAACGATAAATAGCATCGTAAACATCAAAACGCTAAATTTTTTGTTAAAATGTCAAATATAGTGCAAAAACATCAAAGCGTCATACAAATTATTATTATTGAAATATTCTCTTATAGCATAATCATAATGACTTTCAGTTAATAGTATAATTGGAGATGTGGGAGTCACGTGATCAATCATTTTTTTATTAATTCATAATATACTAACCAAAAAGTTCCAGTAGCAGCAGCAGCAGCTTTACGATTGGGTTGTCAAATTGGTTTCGTGGTAAGTGAACTATGGAATTGCGTCTTCTTCTTATGGCATAGGGTGTGAATAAAAAAATAAACATTCCAGTCCTTCAAAACATTCTTTACCTAAAGCTGAAATGGTATATGTGAGAATAAATCTCAGTATAGGTCTTCATTTCAGTCACGTTATTACACATCTAAAACCCTCTCTAGCGCTTGTGCTATCACCTTCCTTCCCAAAGAGGTTGGTTACTGCAATCTTAAGGGAGGTACGAAGGTTTTCCACGCATAATAACGTAAAATAATAAATTTATTTGTTATTGAATATTTATTATAAAATAGAAGCAAGTGCAACACAATGCTCTGAAAAAAATCACTATGATAATTATTATGTAGTTTTTCATCATAATCTAAATCTACTTCTAAATTCAAAATGTAATTACCTCGTTAACCGCAGCGTTTTCACGCGGTTATTATTATTGTGAGGAATGCCATGTTCCTTTTTTATTAACTTCAAGTATATCAGCTATATCATATTCGTATAGGTAATATTCGACACCATATTTTCCAACTTTTAACAATTCCTCGTTATTATTATATAGTTGTGTAACTTTGACGAAATCATTGAAGACAAACACCATCAGGTCATTCTCATCCGAATAATGAGTCACGTTGAAAAAGTCTCCCAATTTTTGTTGAAGTAATTCGATGAAACAAACCCATTCGTATGTACTGAAGGAAATTTTACAACTTCTATTATGAAATTTCTTTAGAATTATAACAGGACTAAAAGGTTTGAGCTGGACTTAGACCACAGCTTATATCATATTCACTACAACGATATACTGATTCGAGTAGGTAAAATAATTCATCTTTTGCATCTTCCACTTGTCGACCACCATTGTCTTCAATATTGGAATCTTTCAGATGCTGGTAACCACTCTCTTGACTATTCATTTTGAAACTGACTTGTTTTTAATTGAATGAATGAATTTATAGGAAAAACTAGAATATACGAAGGGAAACTAGGACTAATACTTTTAAAATAATAAAAACATTTAAATTTCATAAGAACTCTCTCGGCACACGAATCATTTACCCCATATCTTTTTCTGGAATACATGAATCATATTAATATTCATAAAAAACCATGATTAAAATTTATGTTATTTTCCTAATTTCAAAATATCTCGTATATTTTATAAGCTGAATTAAACTGAAATATTCAGCGTAAAAGTGAAAACAAAATATATTTTATCATACCACATGAAATCATTTCAGCGTTATCGAGAAGCCTTATCCTGTGTGTGTGATATACATTTATGTGATAAAGAACATATATAAAGAACTTTTCAGTTTTGTGTGTGTGTTCATATTCGTTCGTTGACAAAAAGTGAATCAAAATGTAAAAATTTATTTGTGAGTAAAAGCAGGGAAAAGGTAAGTTATTTAGAGTTTGATCTATCTATCTAAAAATTCTTGATCAAATAGAATATAGAAACGCTCTCTCACTCAGTCTCTGAAATCATTATATTACTTTTTGTGATTTAATTGAATTTTATAATGAAATAGGAGCAGTTATTGCAGAAATAATAATTTACATTTTTTACGTTGAGAATTCAAAACAATAATTTAGGTTTTTTTCGTTAAAAATAATAATAATACTCGAAACTTGAACTCTTAACACATTATTCTTCAGATTTTTTTCTCATATTTAGATATATAAAAATTCACTTAAATGTTGATAACTCATTTTTTAAAATTCTAGTTATTCGAACAAGAAAATAAGAGAGAAGAACTACAGGTGAAAAATGGATTTTCCTCAAACCATATTCGAATAAGACAAAAAACAAAAGAGAACAAATGTGGATTTTCCTCAAAACTGAGTAAGTTAAACTTTCTTTTACTATTAAGGGTGAGGAGCAAGTACAGACATTGTTCGCCAGGAAAAGTTATGTTAGTTAGGGATAGACAGTTAGTAAATTAATGATTTTTTGAGTTTTTTTTTTGTTTTTTAAAAAGATTTTTCAAGACTCTAATTTTTACATCTGTTGCCTGAAAAATGTTTTGGAATAATTATCATATTAAGGCTCCAACTATTTGTAATTGGCTACCTCAAAAATAATTATTTTCAAAGTTCTCATATATTCTCAAGGCTCCAACTATTATTGCAAATGGCTACATCAAAAATTATTTTAATTTGGCTAGAAATTTTGGTTCAAGACTCTAATATTTCCATACTAGGTACCTCAAATCAAATTTTATAAGGGACTTTGGTTCAAGGCTCCAACTGTTATTGGCTACCTCAAAGCAAATTTTGTTAGGAATTTTTGGTTCAAGACTCTAATATTTTTCATACTAGTTACCTCAAAATGGTATTACGATTACTTTATTTTACAAAAAAGAGGCATCCGCCACCAATTTTTTATAGATCATTATCTGTGTTTTGAAACTTTTATTCATTCATAAAATTATTTTGAAATAATACAACAAAAATTAATTTTTCAGTTTTCAAAAGAGGCAATACTTATTTTTTCAAAATTAAGTGAAACGCATCTTTTATTGTGTTATCACCACTATCAGATCATTATTTGTGTTTTGAACCATCTTATTTTGTACGTCTTACATTTATAAAATATTACAAAAAAAATTAAAAACTCAGTTTTTTCAAACCGTAAGAAACAGAACTGTGATCGGGAAGAAACTTCTCTTTGTCGAGTTAGGCCGATATATTTTTGTACAATCGCAAGTCATCACCTCATGCTCTTTCGTTCGTCTAATTTGCCTCGAAGCTACGCTTATATAGCCGAATCGTTTATTACCATTTCCCTTATAGAATCAAAATTTATCTGTTGAGCTGCAGAATAAGAAACGGATATACCTTTAACTTTGCATACAACATCACCTGAACAGGTCTTATAAGCATAGTTTTTCGGACCCCCAGACACAAATTCCGTAATATATGCATCAGGACCATAGGACTCTAATTCATTAGTCATATCACCAATGAATTCACCTGTGGGAATGTCAGATTCTCCAGGTCTGGAAACATAAAAGTTAGAATCGGTGTCGTGGCGCAACAGTTGTAACGTATGACGCAATAACAACATTAACCGTGGGCATTCATCCATATATTCCCAATTAACAATTAAAGTATCTTCATTGATCGGTAGAATTGTGTAGAATTCAACAGGTTGATTAACAATTGTTGTCTTTGGTTGATTCTCAAGTTGAACAAACTGACCCCAAAATGAATTTAGCATAAGTTTAGTCAGGGAGCGCAAACCCGGGTTATTGCAAATTTTATCAAATTCCAACTGAATATCTTTCCTTTGTAAAAACCTTTCTATATAACTATCTTTTTCCTTCTGTGTACGACAATTTTTCGGCCAGTCGGAGGACTCTTGCTTAATTTTAATAAATTTGTTTATCATTTCGGTAAACAATCCTGTTACATATATTCCAACCTGAATTTTCCCATATAACCAAATTTCAAAAATAGTTTGTATTTTGTACCCAATTTCGAGTGCCTTTAAAACCTCTTCAATCACCCAAGTACCCATTAACGAACGCTCTTCATCTGAATGTAGACATTCTCCTGAATTGATTTTTTCCCCGCACACACGACAAAGAACGAACATTAACTTGTTATTCATTTTCATCGGTAAAACGGAGTGGAACAATTGATGAGAGGGAAGAATTTTACATTTAATGAGGCCACTAATACTAGAAAGATCTATTGAAGAACATTCCTTATTAATGTAAATTTTCGGATGTCCGATTGGAAACTTTCCATACTTACAAACCCAAGGAAAAGGCGAAAAAACATCTACATACTTAATTTTCTCCCCCCCCCCTTAGTTTTGTAGTATGTGTAAGTATTTCCAGTTCGGCCACCATAAAAAGCTTCTCTTGAATTTAGAGGTGGATATGAAAATCTTTTAATTTCATCCGTTAATTCTTTTCGAAATTCGCATTCCCATTTTTCTATGACTCCATACCCCAGAGATTTCAATCTTTCAATTTTAGCTTGGGTGGCTTCGAATCGAAGATTGGAAGTTTCAGAGGGGTTATCTTTGAAGTGTAAAGCATGCGGGGTAACCATGAAAGAAACAACCCTGAAATTCGAAAATTTGATTAGCGGCCTCGCAATACCCATCCACTTTAACACCAGCAATTCGAACCTCTTTGCCTTTACCGGCGTGACGTATTTCAATACCTCTTTGGCATTCATTCCAAACCAACCATCGTATAGCAATTACAGACTGACTATCACGCCGTCTATATCCACCTTTCGGAATGATGCCAATAGTATTAGACTTTATTGCATGCAGAAGCAATCGTAGTAGCTTCCATGAAAGGGTATACATTTGTTTCGTGTAACATTAATTCTCTGAATTTAAGACATGCCTTGGTTAAAATTTCAACGTCTCAAATACAATATTTCACAATTTCCTTTTGGAAATGAAAAACATAATTTTCTTGAACATTTTCTGAATACCATTTTAGTATAGAATTTCTAGCGTTAAAAGAAAAAATTATCAGGGTCATAAAATTTAATATCAGGAATTGGTCCAACGTAACTTTGCTTTTCACTGCGACTGAAGAGATGAGGAAAATACCCCTTTTCCTCTGAGAAATTGAAGGTGGATGGAAGTTTAAACAAAGCCATCGAAAGAAAATTATAAGAATCCAGAAATTTAACGTTCCCTACAACCATCGAAATTAATTTTGTTCCTCGCATAATCAGATCGGGCTTTAAATCTATTTTGGTCAGGATATAATTTAAAATAAATTGATGATCAAATGCGCCTCCGTTATGTGCGAGTATGACAATATTTTTAAATTTTTTTTGCGAAGACTTAACATATGATGCATGAACGGCGAAATCGGATCACTACATTTAACAACTTGTAATCTTAGACCACATTTAGAACAAATACACAAAGATTTGGTTCATGTATACGTGAATCGTCATCAAGTACCCTTTCCTGTTGTGTTTCCAAATCATAGAAAACGAAAAGAAAATCTTTCAATGATGGAATACGATTATCAGATTGGATGTAGCAAAGATAGATTGAAGGCTGGTGTTTACTATAAATCTTACAAAATATTTCTCTACAGACATGTTTGCGTGTGTGTGGTACGATTTTAAAACACTCCTCGCAGCGACGTATCTGGTCGCAAATGCCATACTTTATATGATTTTCGAAGCATACTTGTCCACGAAAAGATCTTTTGCAAGATTCACAAAAATTTTTTCCATGTTATCGGTTCGAGAACTTTTCTTTGAATGATTTTTTAATTATGATATTTTGTTTTTAATTCGTTATTATATTCAGAATTTAACAAATTACATTCTTTTTCCCGCGTTATTATTAGACTTAATTACTTTGTGGTTAAAATTATTTTTATCTCTTAGTTGCTGTTAAAATGTCACACAGTGATTATCTGATGAAAATTACCCTGGTATATTTTAATAGGACTGTGCAGGTTACTTCTGTAAATATTGTGCAAAAAGGGTAGACTAGTGGATGTCGTTTATAGGGTGAATGGAGTCGTTTTTCGTGATGAAGTTTGTCTTGCCTCAAATTACGGTCTTGGTGATTTGTTACAAAGACAAATATTTCGAAATGTAGTTTTATTAAGAATAATAAACTTTTATATTAATGAAAATAATATGGAGTCGGTGGAAAACGATGAAGCTGTTGATACTGCCTCTTATATATGGGAAGTTTTGTGTATACCTGCTGAGGAATAGGTAGGATTTGCTACTATTAGTTGAATAAAATGTATTCGTAACAGTGGACACGACGAGAACGTTGTAGGGAAAAAGGGGATTAGGGTTTTTAGTTTAATTTTCTGAAAAACAAAAACTATTAAGATTTACTTACATACTCTTCATTACAACAATGTTTCCATTGTTATAGTAGCTGAAAATTAAATTATTAACAAAATCCTTTTTTTATTTTTCTACTTACTAATATTCGTCTGGGCTGAAAACAAAAAATTAATAAATTTTCATACATTTTTTTTAATACTTACTCGCCAAGTCGTCTCTTAGATACCCTAAAAGTATAAAAGTATTATTATCAGAATAAAATTTATTCAATCAAACTTACATTTATTTTTCACGACAATTTTTTCAATAACCACAATTTCTTATTTTTATAGATATAACGGCATTGAAATTTAGGAAACTTGTGGTATTCTGTATGATAATAAGAAGCTTTTTTTACCCATTAATCTGATTGTCACTTTCTTTTGTGAGGCTCCATATTTAAAGAAGAAAACCGCGGGCTAACGGAAAAAGGTATGTGGTATTCTATTACAAAACATTTATGAGATAACAGTAGATATTTAAAGCGGGTTCAAGAATGGTAATTGGGAAAATATGTGTATACTCGTGACGTCTCATATGTTTAAGTAGACCAACTTTATTGAAAATTTTACGCTTTCTTCCTAAGGTAAATTTGAATTTTTTCTATATAAAATGACAAGTTCTGATATGTTTATTAATTAATTTTATATAATATCTTGTATTAGGAATATCTATTCTAGATTTAATCGCATTATCTATACTGCTCAAAATATCTTTTTCATCTTACTATCTATTAAAAAAATAAGATAAAAATAAACTTAATTTTTAATTATTTCGAATGATGAAAGTTGATTTGATTTTCCAGTATCGATTCTCCCTCGAAAAACTATAGAATATTTCTTGTCTGATAAATATT
Source organism: Diorhabda sublineata (assembly GCF_026230105.1). Classification (NCBI taxonomy): domain Eukaryota; kingdom Metazoa; phylum Arthropoda; class Insecta; order Coleoptera; family Chrysomelidae; genus Diorhabda; species Diorhabda sublineata. The sequence continues at coordinate 5,794,578 of NC_079477.1, read as the reverse complement.
GCACTTGCTCAAGGTACATTTTTGTGACTCTATTAGGAAAAAATACTTGCACCTCTTCTAACACCAATAGTACTGTTTGACCAAAACGAGTGTTTACCACATTGGCACTTATAATTGGATAGGATGTGTCTTGAGTTAATTCATGAAGTTTTTTTGTTTCTTTCTTCTAAGTATACATCCTGTTTTTGACGTTTTCATCGCCCACACCACCAGAAAGGGCCCGTCATCTTTAACGAAAATTCTAAAACCCGGGACATCCCCCAAAGAATTAAAGTCGGCAGGCGCCCCTTTCATCGGCCCCTCGAAATAGATGGTTCGTTTGCTTTACAAAAATAAACAAATAAATTAATAAAAAGTAAAGCAGGATAGTTAATTTTTAAAAATATGAAACATGTGTTTTATTAAAAACCCTTATAATACATAAATTGAGTTACTTTTAAAAACTTAAATCATCTAATTTTGAAAAAACGAAAAAATAATTATTAAATAAAAAGTGGTAGATACAACTACTTATTCGTTGATAAGGGGTTAACATCCTCCTCAAGTGGGTTAATATTTGAATTGGAACTAAAAATATAAATTTTTAATAAGATGTTATAATGTTTTCGAGAACTACTTAATTGCGTCACACATTATGATGAAATGAATCTTTTATCCAAAACAGTATTCTATCTACAAAAAATGAATAATTAACCAACCAAAAGAATTTTACAAAGAAGCTATGATAATAAATTTTCTTTTTCACGATATTAACTGGAGTTGACTGTAGAATATTGTGGTTCATTTTTCATCGCCCACACCATCTGAAAGAGCCCCTCATCTTTGACGAAAATTTTGAAACCTGGGACGCCCCCCAATGAATTAAAATCAGGAGGCGCCCCTTTCATTGGACCCTCAAAATAGATGGTTCGTTTGCTCTACAAAAATAAACAAATTATGTGCAAATGATCTAATACATCGTTGTGTTGTAGATTTTACTTTACACTCTTTTAAACATTTTTCATAATCCTTAAAAGAAATTTTATTTTTAACGATGTTATATTTAACTTCCTTTGATCTTTTATAACTTTCCCACCGTGAATCTCGTACGTATACATTTTCGATCGTAGTCTTATGAAATGAGTAAAATTTTTCCTCATTTGCGATCGTCTATGGCAGCCACGAAATTTCGATATCTTTTTATCTAATAAAGGTATGGATTATTTTCAGGATAATCTATTTCAGATATGGATGATTTTATGAGTGTACATTTCGACATCTTTGTTACGCCAACATGTGCTATTTTTTAAGTCGCCTACGATAGCTTCCGAATCTAGCCAAAGGTCCGTTTATAAAATTCGAGCTGTCGATAATCTTCATATTAATTAATTGCAAGTTTGGATTCCCACATCTCGGTCATAACCGATATTTTTAAATATTTAATTTTGCTTTGAGAGGATCATCTCTCTGATATGTAAAGCATGCGGGGGCAACCGTGAAAATAACACCCTTGAAATTCAAAGACTAGATTCCAACGAAACCATCAATTTTCATCGAACTGCAAGAGAGTGTTTCCTACCAATACGGGGTAATCGAAGAGATATTTTGGATTGATTGTCTTTGAATCTGTATCCTCTTTTGGTTTTAGGAATTTTCTGCGGAAGAACTTTGTTGCAGACACTTGGTAGCATTACAATTGCATTCATTTTGTAAAATGTCTTAAATAGAATCAAACATTTTTATCTTATAAAATATTGTATTCAATTTATCTTAGATGTTTACCACTAATCATTTGAAGAATATAGATGTTATCTATCTTGAGTTAGACACCAAATTTACATGTTTATGTTTCTTATCTTTTGAATGGTATGTTGGTAACGTTTCAAAAACATTTTTTATTTTTTCGTTAAAATATTAATGTCATAGGAAATTGAATGGCTTTAGTAGATGAGCAACGTATGTCTGACTACAGAAATAGGGAAAACCGTGTGTTAGAGAGAGAGCAGCGAGACAATGTGTAAGAGAGAGAGAGACTTCGTTTTTGCGCATGCGTAAAGTTATATATTCGTTGCGATGATAACAGCGGGAGCGCTGATATACCAGGTCGGTTAAAAGTCTTTGGGTTTTAAAAAATTATATATACCATTATAATTCTCTAATCTTTTAACATAAAAGTATAACGTATAAATAAAAAGAGATTTTTGTCAATGTAAGGTATCACGCACGTAATCGAGACAGATTCGTTGCGATGATAACAGCGGGAGCGCTGATATACCAGGTCGGTTAAAAGTCTTTGGGTTTTAAAAAATTATATATACCATTATAATTCTCTAATCTTTTAACATAAAAGTATGACGTATAAATAAAAAGAGATTTTTGTCAATGTAAGGTATCACGCACGTAATCGAGACAGATTCGTTGCGATGATAACAGCGGGAGCGCTGATATACCAGGTCGGTTAAAAGTCTTTGGGTTTTAAAAAATTATATATACCATTATAATTCTCTAATCTTTTAACATAAAAGTATAACGTATAAATAAAAAGAGATTTTTGTCAATGTAAGGTATCACGCACGTAATCGAGACAGATTCGTTGCGATGATAACAGCGGGAGCGCTGATATACCAGGTCGGTTAAAAGTCTTTGGGTTTTAAAAAATTATATATACCATTATAATTCTCTAATCTTTTAACATAAAAGTATAACGTATAAATAAAAAGAGATTTTTGTCAATGTAAGGTATCACGCACGTAATCGAGACAGATTCGTTGCGATGATAACAGCGGGAGCGCTGATATACCAGGTCGGTTAAAAGTCTTTGGGTTTTAAAAAATTATATATACCATTATAATTCTCTAATCTTTTAACATAAAAGTATGACGTATAAATAAAAAGAGATTTTTGTCAATGTAAGGTATCACGCACGTAATCGAGACAGATTCGTTGCGATGATAACAGCGGGAGCGCTGATATACCAGGTCGGTTAAAAGTCTTTGGGTTTTAAAAAATTATATATACCATTATAATTCGCTAATCTTGTAACATAAAAGTATAATGTATAAATAAAAAGAAATTTTTGTCAATGTAAGGTATCACGCACGTAATCGAGACAGATTCGTTGCGATGATAACAGCGGGAGCGCTGATATACCAGGTCGGTTAAAAGTCTTTGGGTTTTAAAAAATTATATATACCATTATTATTCGCTAATATTGTAACATAAAAGTATAATGTATAAATAAAAAGAAATTTTTGTCAATGTAAGGTATCACGCACGTAATCGAGACAGATTCGTTGCGATGATAACAGCGGGAGCGCTGATATACCAGGTCGGTTAAAAGTCTTTGGGTTTTAAAAAATTATATATACCATTATTATTCGCTAATCTTGTAACATAAAAGTATAATGTATAAATAAAAAGAAATATTTGTCAATGTAAGGTATCACGCACGTAATCGAGACAGATTCGTTGCGATGATAACAGCGGGAGCGCTGATATACCAGGTCGGTTAAAAGTCTTTGGGTTTTAAAAAATTATATATACCATTATTATTCGCTAATATTGTAACATAAAAGTATAATGTATAAATAAAAAGAAATTTTTGTCAATGTAAGGTATCACGCACGTAATCGAGACAGATTCGTTGCGATGATAACAGCGGGAGCGCTGATATACCAGGTCGGTTAAAAGTCTTTGGGTTTTAAAAAATTATATATACCATTATTATTCGCTAATCTTGTAACATAAAAGTATAATGTATAAATAAAAAGAAATGTTTGTCAATGTAAGGTATCACGCACGTAATCGAGACAGATTCGTTGCGATGATAACAGCGGGAGCGCTGATATACCAGGTCGGTTAAAAGTCTTTGGGTTTTAAAAAATTATATATACCATTATTATTCGCTAATATTGTAACATAAAAGTATAATGTATAAATAAAAAGAAATTTTTGTCAATGTAAGGTATCACGCACGTAATCGAGACAGATTCGTTGCGATGATAACAGCGGGAGCGCTAATCTTGTAATATAAAAATCCGCGGTTAACTGATAGCGTCTTATTACTGAAATACAGTTAAAAGTAACGTATACCGGGTGACTTAAAAGTAACATAAAAAAAACAACAATAACAATAATAATTATTTATTTAAAATAAATTGAGATAAAGGTATTCCATTCATAAGTACTGAAAGATATTTTGCTGAACTTAAGATGTTGAGATAAGATAATAGCAGGTGTGAATGATCTTGCAGGACTTATTCCACATTTTACTTCATACCCCGAAATTGGATACTGTGTTGAAAGCGGGTAAATGTTTTCAGACTTGACAGCAGTCTCATAGTTTTCCAATATTCTATCTAACTCTGAACTGTAGTTACTCGAATCAGATTCGATGTCGACAATACCACTATCTTGGGAACTCATGTTGCTAACTGGGTTTGATATCCAAAGCTCACTCCAATTTATAGAGCTCTTTCAAGGTTTTTAGCGCGGCGAACCGAAAAAAAAAATCTATACAATATCAATATTTTCTATCCAACTGTTGTGTTTGCTATCCAAACCAAGCCACTTGACGTACATTTTGTTACCCTTTCTTGTAAGCACCTTTTCAACTAAGTAAATGTCTGGATTCGATGTTTTCTGTAGTTCTTCATGATAGAAGCAGCCGCTGATTGGTGTACCTTGCATGTCTTCAAGTAAATACGTAGCAGGATTGGTAATTTTAACTTTGGTGATTTTGAATAGTTCTGTAGTCCAATTGGGTGTATATCCTTTTTCAAAGACATGCTTTGCCTTGGATATGCGCACAATGTCGCCAACTTTAAATTTTCGTGGACCGGCTATCTTTAAATGACTATAGGTGTTATTCAAAATAGATTTTTCGTTGGATTTGTTGACTTGAGAAGGTTTATATTTTGATGTGGAATGTTTTGTATTGTTATAGTTTTGAGTTATTTCAGGCAGAATATCAATCCATTTGTAGGTGCCATTTAAACTGAAATACTTGTAGAGTTTCGATTTTAGCGTTCTTATAACTCGCTCTGCCATAGAGGCTTTCATTGTACTAAATACGCTATAATGATAGTAGTCATAGAGGCGGTTCAGGCAGACAGGCAGACATCCGGTCCAGCCGCTCTGACCGCAGCGCTAACCGCAAGTCGAAAGCAGTGATAACAGCGTTTACTATACTACGTGTAAACCTTCTAATTAAGATACATTAATTAATCAATTTATTTAATTAAACAATTTAATTGCGGTGGAACTGAAAGTTTTAGACTTTTGTGTTTGAAGGATTTTGATAATTTTAGCACATCGCGCGTCAAGCATCGTAGATAATGAAGGTCTTTCGTGACAGTAAGATCCGCATTCGATAATGAATATACTTAATTGTCCGCTCTGTATATAAAATAAATATACATTTATCATGCAAACTGTGGGTATAATGAATTATATTCCGCCTTGTCTGGCCTGTATGATAACGGCGAAAAGGGTGTAGTTACTAGATTATCCAGGTCGTCGAAAAAGTTACTAAACACTCTGTATAAATAATATTAAGAATTGTGCATTTGTTGTTGAAGTGTAAAAAATTATTTTATCACAAAGCCACAAAGGACGATAAGACCAACGGTCCGTGCTGAAAAACACTTTATTCAGGTCGACGAAGTGAAAGTAGACCGTGTCTTTTTGGAAAAACAAACAGGTGCGTGTGAACAGGAGCCATTCTGAAGCATGTTTAAAAAGGTAAGTCACTTTGTTAGGCATTCACAAGTATTTAACGCTTTTACTATTTATGTATCGAATATGTCTAAAAAAATAATATTTTTACTGTCAATGGCTACAGAACCATTACACACACAGTTGTAGTGAGATTAGTGGTGTAGTTTATTTTAAAGGTACATGGTGGGGCAACGGCAATAGAGTCGGAGTAATAGAGATTTTTACACCTCCTAAACAATAGGTAATAAAATTTTTGTTATTTATGAAAAATATAGTTTCTCCTACTAACAATCCTAACAGGACAGCCTTGACGATTCGATATAAAATCGAGAAGCAACATCATCCAATTACTGGTAAAATTAACGTTTTATCAAAATTTACTATTTTTCTTGGTCTTCGCGATATTTTTTCTGAATTCCGTGAAAGTGTGTTTTTAACATATCTATTGAGGAATGAGCGTCTAAAAACCTCTCTCGAAACATATCTAACCGCAAGTCGAAAGCAGTGACAACAGCGTTTACTATACTACGTGTAAACCTTCTAATTAAGATACATTAATTAATCAATTTATTTAATTAAACAATTTAATTGCGGTGGAACTGAAAGTTTTAGACTTTTGTGTTTGAAGGATTTTGATAATTTTAGCAAAAAATGTTACGAATAATCACCTATTATATAATTTTGCATACAAGGTGGTAAAAAGTTTTTAGAAATTATGTAGTAATAGTTGATACAATATTCCGAGACCTTCCTTGGCTATAATTTGATTTTCTTGATCATACACTAAAAAGCCGTAAATAAAAACGTACAATGAATAGTCCGTTTCCACAGCACCTAGGCGGTAGGACTAACGATGCGCTGTATTTAATCTTTAACGTGGCAAATACATCCCCAGTAGGCCTACGAACCACTAGTTATTGCTGAATTATGTCTAGACTTTGCAGCATCTTTTCATGGCTCTTCATGAGTAGCATCTTTTAATGGCTCTTATAAATTAATGACTCTTAGATAAACTAAGCTATCACTAATTGATGGCATCTTTTCTTGGCTACTATTTATTGGCATCTTTTTGTGGCTGAGTCTCCGAGATGATTCAGCAACATATCTTTTAATCATTATAAATGTAAACTTATAATATTGCACCTTGATTTAAATGGAGCTGATATTTAATACAGCTAGCATGTTAAATCGAATGTTTCGGCAGAATAGCTATGAACTGACCTCTCAACCTCACTCTGTTTTTCTTAGGTGGATAACTTTACAAAAATACTACTTTAAAAATATTACCAATACTAGATGCATTGCCGTTTGTATCCATAAGGAACAGAGTCATAGTTTTCAATTCGTTTCCGTTTAGTAAAAGTGGTGCGGAATACTTTAGTTACCTCTTTGGTGACGACAGAATGGTTGGTATTTCTTAATATATTTCGAGTAGTTACGTACTTTTCGGTGGCATCGTTAAGGACCATATCTTTTAATTTATCGAAATTTACTTGTTTATGTGTGCTATAATTAAGTGTTATCCCTTTAACTTTTATAATATCAATGGTTTTATCTTTATCTGTTGAATAAACCCTATAAACATAGAGCTTAGGGCCGCCTGAGACAAAAGTCTGTAATATAACTACCCTCACCGTATTCAGCTAGCTCGTCCGTCATCTCGCCGAGATAGCTTCCAATGGGTACTTCATACGTATCTCCAGGGCGCGAGACGTAGATAGCAGAATCAGTATCGTGGTACATTACTCTATCACCTAGTTTCTCGAGATATGAATATAGTTTTAGTCTAGCATGTGCGGTCGTGAAGGCTGCCAAAACAACATTTACGGTCGGTAGAGAAGTGTATGCCTCATCTTTAAAGGACCAGTTAACGATGAGAGCGTTCTCGTTAACTGGGAATATATGGTTAACTTCTTTGTAAGGCTGTGACAGAATATCTAATAGTTCTGCTGGGTCATTAACAATAGAACATTTGCTCTGGTTCTCTAATTGTCCAAGTTTTCCCCAGAAGCTAGTAATTATAGATTTGCCGACTTGTCTACGCCCAGAATTGTACTCAATTTCATCGGGGTTTAGCTCTACTCCCTCTCTGTCAAAATATTCTTTTATATACATCTTTTTGTCTTCATCAGTCTTACATTCTGGAGGCCACCCGCTAGCTTGTTGTTTTATTTTTAAAAATTTAGAAATATATTCAGCAAAAAGACCGCCAGACTTTGTGGAAGGATCGTACTGTACCGTTTCATATTCCCAAATTTCATATATATCTAATATTTTATAGCCTTTTTCCAAAGCTTTTGTCACCTCTTCCATTACCCAACTCCCCGTAATTGCACGCTCTTCGTCCGCATGACTACACTCTTCCTTTAACATATTTTCACAACAAGTACGGCATAGAGGGAAAATTAATTTATTGTTTGTTTTATATGGAAGAACGGGATGATAGAGATTTGTAGGTGGTAACACTTTACATTTAATTAATCCATTTGTAGTCTTTAGATCTAAAGCATAACATGCTTCTCCCACATAAACCTCTGGATGACCTATGGGGTATTTTCCATATTTGTTTAATGTACGGATAGAGGCTGCAAATATCCCGATAATTTATTTTCTCCCCTTCCTTACAAGAATAATATAATTTTGTGGCGTCTGTTCGCCCACCGTAAAAAGCGTCACGAGGCTCCAGAGGTGTTTGTGAAAAGAGAGGGTGTTTTTCAGTATATTTGCTGATTTCAGAATTTTCAGACATCTCCAGACGAAAATCACACTCCCATTTCACAAGCACTTCGTAACCTAACTGTCTTAATTTTTCATTTTTTGCCGAGGTTGCTTCGTAACGTTGTTCATATGTGAGGGATGGATCCTCATAGGTAGGTGTGCCACGTTTGTATTTAATACATTTTGGACACCCATGAAAGTAACAACCCTCAAATTCAAAGACTTCTCGTGTGGTATTACAGTACCCGTCCAACTTAAGACCGTTAATAACAACTTCTCTGCCCCGAGATGCGTGTTCTATATACCTCTCTGCCGTTCTTCCCAAATCAGCCATTGAATTGCTATCTTTGATTGTTTATCCCGACACCTATAGCCATTCTGTGGAATCAGACCGATGGTATTTGGCTTCAAAAAATTTCTGCGGAATATCTTATTACACGCCCCGGGTAGAGTAATAGCTTCTGTAAAAGGATCCACCCCTCCTTCTTTTAAAAGCAAATCTCTGAATTTCAAGCATGAGCGAGCGAGAATACTGACGTCGTCAATGCAGTACGCTATGATTTCTTTTTGGAAATCAAAAACGTAGTTTTGCTCAGAGAGACCTTTGTGCCAGGATATAAGTTGATTTCTAGCATCCTCTTCCTCGTCTAATTTTGGAACATATTTTAAACTGTCAGAGTCATAGTATTCGAGAGCAGGTAACGGACCAATATAGTTCCAATTATCTTTTTTATTAAATAAATGTGGAAAGTACCCTTTTTTTATATTTTTTAAATCAAAGACTTTTGGTAACTTTGCTAGAGGCATCGGAAAATAATTTAGCGGGTCGATAAAACTGACGTTACCCACTTTTAATTGTAATAGTTTTGTTCCTCGTGTAATTAGTTCAGGTGTGAGATCTGTCTTTGTCATTATATGATTTAACATAAACTGATTATCGTAGAGTCCACCTGCATGACCAACTACGATGATTTTCTTGAATAGAGTGCGCTGGTTTAATACATATTCCATAAAACGAGCAACGAGGTCTATTTTTAGAACTTGGTATCTAACACCACAATCACACCATTTTATATCTGTACCTATACATAGTGCACAGTGTTGTTCAAACACACACAAATTACAGTTATGACGATGAGTACCGTCAGGCATAACCTCTTCTTGTGTACACTCGAGGTCGTAAAATATGAAGAGAGTACCGTCCATTGTGGGTTTATGTGTATCTAATGGCATGTAACAGTTGTGGGGAGAGGGCTTAAATTCTCTACACACTTTACAGAAAATCTCACCACATGTATGTACTCTATCTTTCCTAAAAGTTTTTAGGCATAATGTACAAGCTACCACCCGGTCGCAGAGTTTAGTCTGAATGTGATAAGCATAACAATTTTGCCCTCTAAAATAGCGATTACAGTTGGTGCACACAATTTTTGTGCTAAAAGTACAAGGTGGAACTTGTTCACAGGCAGGACAATTTCTTTCACAGAGGTGTGAGGTCTTGTGTGTGTAGGGGCTGTGACAATTTTCGCAGAAATATGAACGGCGAAAATCAGATGTTAAAGAAATTATTACGTTATAGTGATTTTCGTGATACAGCAAATTAATTTTCTTACAGCCACCTATTCCTTCAAACACGACGTCACGACCTTTTGCACCATAGTTGTAAACAGTTAAAGTATAGTCTGTTAAATATTCTTGAAATTTATTCAATTCTGGTATACCACCACCCTCTTTGGGTATCTCGATACCACTAGATTCTAATAGCTCTAGAGTTTTTTGCGTCTGAAGCCCCGTAATTTTACGAAGCTTCGTTTTGTCGGGGTCATTATCAACATATGCTTTGGCCACAACTATGGCTCTAGCCAGGCATAGGTGGTCTTTATTAACTATTGTTATAATACCACTACGACGAGCACATTCTTCGTCAAAGTTGTTATATTTACGCCCACGCAAATTACCTTTACCGCTAGGCATTTTTACAGTTGTTGCCCCGAGACAAAACGTTTCGGTATCGAAAGCCGACGAATTAGACTGGTACACTTTCGAAATCATATCCCAGATATCTTCAAACTTTATTTGTGAAGCCTGTCGAAAACTCTTTAGAGCAAAAAGTAAAACCGATCTGATCACTGTCTTTGATCCATTTTAATAGATCATAGTCTTCGGGAGCCGGGCGAATCTTAAACTTTATATGTCTACCTGTTAAACCAAATTTACGAACTTTCTTAACAATATTTTTGGTTACCAAAAACTTTTCCATTGTTTCAAACAGTAACAAATTCTATAAATAAGTCAAGATAAAAAAATGAAAAACACAATAGTGAAAAAAGAAAAGTTTTTCGACAAAACTCAAAAAATCCTAAAAATGTTCGATAATCAAAAATTCCAAAAATTTTTCAATAGTCGAAAACTCACAATCAAAAATTATTTTAGACTTACCGCAAGAGCACGTCTGAAACGTCACGAGATCTAGAGAGAAAATAGGCTTAGCAGCTCTGTGACCTACTTTAAATAGAGAAAATTTGTGGGCGTGGCTTGAATGCTGTCACGTGATCTTCTCAAGAGAAAATATCTTTTTCCAAGGTTCTTAACATATGATTTGTATTTTTTAATCAGGGAATTACTACTGTGAATCATTTATAAAGATATGGGTGTAATTTTTCGAGTTTGAAACGCTTAAACCAGCGTGTGGTTAGATAACCTCACTTTTATTATTTCGATAACGTCTGGCTTTATCAGCTGTTATGATTAATGTGGAATCTCCTTTCCAAAATAAAAGCTATTCTATTGAATGCTAGTGGCTAAAACTAAAAATTGAGAAAATTTTAAAAATACGTGAAAGATATTTCAAATTAAGTATATGGTGGTAAGTGACGCGCTTGCATATAAACATAGATAAGAAAAATGGTGATAATTTGAACAGTTTTTATTGAAAACTCTTATCTCTAAAAAAGGTATTGCGCAATTTTAGATAACATTGCATAATTAGTGAAAATGTCTGAAAAGTGGCGTGACAAGCATAAAATAGTGATAAGAAAATTCTTTGAAAAATTTCATTTGAAAAGTTTATTGAAAACTCTCTAAAAAGGTATTGCACAATCTTAGATGACATTGCATAATTAGTGAAGAAAGTTGAATAAATTGTCTGAAAAGTAGCGTGACAAGCATAAAATAGTGATAAGAAAATTATGATTATTCTTCTCAGTGCAAAATTATAGTTTAAAGTTGTTGCTAGTTAAGAAAATTATAATAATTTGAAATCCTCATTGAAAAATGATTTATAATTAAAAAGGTAATGCATAAACTTAAAAAGCTAAGTATAATACCGAAAACTTTTATAAAATTGCTATAATTATTCATTAATGTAAAACTTGTAATATAGGATAATTAAAAGTAAAACAATGTAAATCGAGAAAAATATTTTATTAATAAATAAATTTTTACAAAATAATACAATATGGACATTTTTATCTAAACACTATTAGAGTTTTACTGAAGTAATTTTCAAACAAAATGTGCTAAATCCCGTTGAGTTGGATTGATAGATGGAAGATATAGTACCCCACACGTCATTAATAGACACATCTTTGGCTTTCTTGAAATTAATCCATCCTTGTCCTTTAGCGAGGTCTTTGGAGCAGAAAGTGAAGCCTACATAAGCTTCGGGCGACAATTCTTCAGTTCCTCTACGAACAATTTGGTTGATACCCATGCTACTGGATCGGCACCTTCTGAGATCTCTTTAATTCTAAACTCCAAAGCTCTGGCTGATACACCAAAGCGTTTACATGTTTGTGATTCATCTTTAATTATTATAAATTTTTCTATAATATACGTCTATTCACTACAAGAGGTAAGACAAAAATGGGGTACGCGCGAATGAGCTGCTTAATATATAGAACTTTTTTTCTTTAACCAACATTCTTTACACCAAGCTGTGAACTTGTAATATTCGATTCCTTTCCGGTCACAATTGTACTCTTCATCGTGCTGGTATACTTCTTTATTCTGACAAAAAGAACAAAAACTTAATCCGCAGTCGCTGCAGTTACACGCTTTCCCCCAAGCACAATTAGGCATCTTCACTCTAGAACGGTTCGTCTTGAAATGACTACCAGAGCCTTTGGAAATGTCTTTTATTCGATTATGACTGCTCGCCTGAGCTCTTCAATTATTTCCAAAATTCTTCTTCTTTGTTTAGATATTTAAGTGTGTTTACGAGATTATTTGGTCCATTTGGCATCTTCGCTGTAGAACGGAATTCAACTTATTTTTATTCGATGATACCTGCTGTCTTAAGTTCGTGAATTATTTGATGGAATTCGTCATCTTCTCTGTTGAGCTGTTTTAGACGATCAACAAGTACGTTCGGGTTTGTCCAACCTTGGAGCCACGTAGTTTGTCTTGAATAATTCCTCACTTTTCTACGGCAATTGTTCTTATATAGAGGCTTAATAATCTCATCAAATTTAGTTGATCGTTGTTGATGTTTTAAAACCCCTCTTGAATCTCTATGTACCCCCGACAGTTCCAATATTTGCCTATATAGTTGCAAATCGGTGATGGTAAAAGCTCGCGGGGTTCTGCAAAACACTAGCTGTTGTAAGCCGGGTGTATTTTTAAATATTTTGTTGTCTACAATTATATTTTCGTCATTGAATTCTAAGCGAGAGCGTCCAAGTAGCCATTCTCTATTTTCAAGCACAGGTCCATATATCGAATCATTGTCGTTGCATGTAACACTGTATTGATTTGATGGTGCTGCTCTATATCCTGTAAATCGTGATTTGGTTGTTCTGTTACGTGTTGTATATATCCGTCTTGATGTGATAATATAGTTTCAAGTGGTTCTGTCACAGGTTTAAATATACGTTGAAGCTGTTCTTCATGGCCACGTTCAGACCTTTTAAGTAAATTATACTTTTCTCGAACAGCTTTAGCAAGCTTTGGCACCTGTTGCTTATATGACATCCTGATGTTAAATGAACATTATATGCGAGTGAAGTTCTATTTACAGCATTGATATCTGCCTTTCCACTGACACGTACCTGACTGACGTACACCTGACGTATATCTGACACATACCTGACATGTACCTGACGCGTATCTGACACGTACCTGACACGTACCTAACACGTACCTGATACGTACCTGACACGTACCTGACGACGCTGTGACGCATAAGCTGACGCATCTGACGACGATGTGACACCTGTCAACGTTATCTGTCATAGCTGTCAACGTTATTTGACCCATCTGACGACACTGTAACGTGTAAGCTGACCCATCTGACGGCGCTGTGACACGTAAGCTGACCCATCTAACGACGCTGTCGCTTCTAGCAACGCTGTACCACGTAAGCTGTCGCTTCTGCCAAAGTTGTGACGTGTAAGCTGTCGTACCTGACTGACGTACACCTGACGTATATCTGACACATACCTGACACGTATCTGACACATACCTGACATGTACCTGACATGTATCTGACACGTACCTGACACGTACCTGATACGTACCTGATACGTACCTGACACGTACCTGATACGTACCTGACACGTACCTGACTTGCATTATTTAATCTTAGCAATAGAAACCAGTGAGCAGGTGGTGTCTTTCTTCTGTCGGGGGTGGTAAAGATACGGGAAAGTGTAGAGCGAGAATACTCCTTTCCAAGGGATGAGGAGACATATGTACCACCGCTCCCTAGAGAGGAATAACATACCTTATTGTGGAAAATAAGCGGGTATTTGTAACATATACTTTTTAATAGTTTTCACTCATGCTTCTGGTAACTATCTGTCAATGTTAACCTTATTTTTCAACGGAATATAAAATAGTTTTAGAAAAAACAATTCATGCCTTGCTCATTTTTTGTTTCAGTTTTTCGAAATAATTATAGCGCTTTTTAAAATAAAAAATTTACAAATTTTGACATAATTTTCTAGGGATTTTTTCTATTATGATTTCTCAATTTTCTAATGTTAGAGGGGATAGCTAAGTTGGTTGTTCATTTTTTTTTTGTTTCAGTTTAATTTTTCGAAAATACTTATAGTGTTTTTAAAATAAAACATTTTTACAAACTTGACATATTTTTTTTAGGGCATTTTTCTTTCAATTTTCTAATGTTAGAGGGATAACTAGGTTGATTGGATGAAAGTGGCTATTATTGTGTTATTAAAATAATAGAGGAAGAATATACACTGTTTAGAAATGAAATGTATTTCCTCTAATAATTTTCGTCTTCTGACGCGCTAGTCAGAACTTCACAGCTAAAATATGATTATTCTGTTTTTATTCTTTTTTTAAAACGTATTATCATTTCAGGTCGGATATCTCGTATATTCTATATCAGAATTTAAATGTAATGATATAAATATTTGTGTATTAATAACTTACTCGTAGAGGACCGGCTCTCCCAACAACTTCAACATATCATCGCTACAAATAATTATATTTAATACAATTTTACATTTTATGAACACTTTTCAAAATAAACACCACTACTTATTTTTAGCAGTTGAAACTGTAGTCTTTTAAAATTATTTTAGAATAAAATAGACCGTTAAAAGCTTACATTTAATTCATTTATGTTAATTTATGAATAATATTTGGTAAGTTGTGTCTGTTAGTCAACATAAAAAGTTGTCCAAGGGTGACCAAGCGGGGAGGTAGACACTTTCATCAAATTTCTATAAAACTTGACTACTTCACCCTCAGGATAATGGGGGAATAAAGAACTTTGGTTAAGTACTGGGTGAGGGTAATTAAAAACAAGAAAAACTCTATTTTTTATTTTTATGTTTCCATCTGAAAAAATGTTACTACAGATTAGTACATACAAAATATAAAATTTCATAAAGTTTTATATATTAAATACTTACAACCGGCGAAGTTCTCATCAGATCTCTGAAAAAAGAATATGAAATAATTATTTCTGTTTTAATATAAAATTGAAGATTAGAAACTCACGGGTCATGATGCCGTTGATACACTAGAAAAAAAGAAAATCGATGATTTTTGGATCGGTTTTACATTTTGAGTACTTACAATTCCGTTGGCTCGCTGTAAAAAGGTACGTTTTTAACATACTAATTTTATTTTAAAAGCTCTTGTTTACTTACGCGTTATGTCGAACCAGACACCCTGCAAAAAATATGTTAAATTTTCGGTTTAAAAATATTATAAAACGACTTACATCTATTTTTAATCACCACAAATGGGTCGGGGACACAAAAGACCCAGCGGGTACCTACCGGTGCCAGCTGGTATGTAGTCGATTTTTTAAATTTTTCTACAAACTCGTTCCTAAAAACATAATTCATTAATTTTACCAATAATATAAAGTTGATTACACTTACATGGTCACTTCTAATTTAATAAGCTTTAAAAGATATCAGCAGCTTTTATAAGCCACAAGAGTTGTTTACGACACTTTTGATTTTATAAATGATTATCTGAGGTTTTTTCTATAACACTCACTGATTATTATTTATTACTATTATTTTTCTTTGATATCTCATGTGCATTTTGACCATCTAATGTTGAGTTATTGACTTGCTGGAATGAAAACAACTATTTTAAATAGGTAGCACCACACATTTTTCGTTGTATTTTTTGTTGAGAATTCGTGTATTTTTGAAAAAACACCATCTGCTTCTGTATTCTATTACAAAATTTTAATATAGGATGTCTATATAGAGAAAGAATAAACACGATGACCCCTAAACCGATATATATGATTTGGACTCAGAAAATGTATACGGAAACGAAACCTCAACACATCTATCTCGCAACCCAAGCACTTGGCAACATCTCACATATGATGAAGACTTTTCAATATTTATATTATTAGGTAAGACTGTGTAAAATATTATAACTACAAAAAGGTACAAAAACTTACAGCTCTAAAGTTAAAACTTTGGGTCTCCTAAAAATTCCTTCGTCATTTTCCACAAGTTTCTAAAATGTGTCACTGCCTTATTTTCATAATCTATTTGGTGTACTCCTCGTTTAATGTATTTGTTTTCTTACTCCTTGTTTCTTGAAAGGGGTTCGATGCAGCACCCGTGTTACCGAAGTCATCATGTTTATAGTTATATACATATGTATTTACTTTTATATAGTTTATGTCCACAAATCGCTACGTCAAAAGTTACACAAGTTAGCGTTATCCTTTTATGATGTACTATATATTATAGATACAAAATGGATCTCTTAAGATTGTCTACAGTTTCATTTACCCTGTGGTTGCTTCAAGATTGAGAAAACTTATGTTTCTGTATTCTACAGATTTTTAATATAGGATGATTATCTCTAGAGAAAGAATACAACATCAATCTCATTTTAGACTTATATCCTTTTAATAAACACAATAAAACCTAAACCACCCTTAATGTAAGATAATTCTACATCAGGGTGTAGTTGCCCCCGGTCCATATGGTGAAAGACTCGTGAGATAGAAAGTGTGACCCTGTTGGCAAATCGTCACACAGTTCTATACGAATCATTTCTTTCAAGCGCTGCCTCATGCTTCTATGTGCCTGAAAAAGAAAAAAAGAAAATTTAACTTTTTATTTCCTTAACTTTTTTCTTTACTTACGATATTTTTTCTCTCCATTGTGACGTATCACAAAAGGATTTTTAATACTATTTGGTACTATTCTATCTGAAAAAACAATAAAAGCTCAGCAGACTTTTTTATGACATGCTTACCTCCCATAGTCGCAATAAATAAAAATCCTGTTTTTTCATATTTATACAACTCTACTACACTTTAGTACATAGGAAACGAAACCTCAATAACTTGTGCTATCACTACTTGGCAACATCTCACATGGGTATTTTCAATTAAATAAGGCATTTTAAATATATCACCCTGTAATACATATTTATCACGTTGCACAAATGGTAAAAACTTTTAGCGTATGGAACAATATGTTCCTAGTTTTAGTCATTTTAAAAAACATCTATATGATACCAACAAGTTGTGGAAAAAAACAACGACCCTTCTTTTTGAAGTAAACTGTTCATAAAACCTAGAATATGATAACGTTTCTTTTAGCGTTCCTGTTTTGAAAAACAAAATGCTTTATATAAATCGCAACCGTTATCTTTGTAAAAGATTAATTTTAAAATTTAAAATATATATTGTTATCACTTTCGCACTTTGTGTTAATTGAAAATTTTCAAAGTCTATCTTCCTAATTCGAAGTCGAATTTCAACATTTCTCATATATTTGAGTGAGTTTGCATCTAACTTTGTCAGAGATAGTCGATCGACATCCATTGAAGCCCATTGAGGTCGACTGTCACTTTGTGTTAATTGAAAATTTTCAAAGTCTATCTTCCTAATTCGAAGTCGAATTTCAACATTTCTCATATATTTGAGTGAGTTTGCATCTAACTTTGTCAGATATCGTCGATTAACATCCATTGAAGCCCATTGAGGTCGACTGTCACATGCTAAAATTATCAAAATCTTTCAAACACAAAAGTCTAAAACTTTCAGTTCCACCGCAATTAAATTGTTTAATTAAATAAATTGATTAATTAATGTATCTTAATTAGAAGGTTTACACGTAGTATAGTAAACGCTGTTATCACTGCTTTCGACTTGTGGTTAGATATGTTTCGAGAGAGGTTTTTAGACGCTCATTCCTCAATAGATAGGTTAAAAACACACTTTCACGGAATTCAGAAAAAATATCGCGAAGACCAAGAAAAATATTAAATTTTGATAAAACGTTAGTTTTACCAGTAATTGGATGATGTTGCTTCTCGATTTTATATCGAATCGTCAAGGCTGTCTTGTTAGGATTGTTAGTAGGAGAAACTATATTTTTCATAAATAACAAAAATTTTATTACCTATTGTTTAGGAGGTGTAAAAATCTCTATTACTCCGACTCTATTGCCGTTGCCCCACCATGTACCTTTAAAATAAACTACACCACTAATCTCACTACAACTGTGTGTGTAATGGTTCTGTAGCCATTGACAGTAAAAATATTATTTTTTTAGACATATTCGATACATAAATAGTAAAAGCGTTAAATACTTGTGAATGCCTAACAAAGTGACTTACCTTTTTAAACATGCTTCAGAATGGCTCCTGTTCACACGCACCTGTTTGTTTTTCCAAAAAGACACGGTCTACTTTCACTTCGTCGACCTGAATAAAGTGTTTTTCAGCACGGACCGTTGGTCTTATCGTCCTTTGTGGCTTTGTGATAAAATAATTTTTTACACTTCAACAACAAATGCACAATTCTTAATATTATTTATACAGAGTGTTTAGTAACTTTTTCGACGACCTGGATAATCTAGTAACTACACCCTTTTCGCCGTTATCATACAGGCCAGACAAGGCGGAATATAATTCATTATACCCACAGTTTGCATGATAAATGTATATTTATTTTATATACAGAGCGGACAATTAAGTATATTCATTATCGAATGCGGATCTTACTGTCACGAAAGACCTTCATTATCTACGATGCTTGACGCGCGATGTGCTAAAATTATCAAAATCCTTCAAACACAAAAGTCTAAAACTTTCAGTTCCACCGCAATTAAATTGTTTAATTAAATAAATTGATTAATTAATGTATCTTAATTAGAAGGTTTACACGTAGTATAGTAAACGCTGTTATCACTGCTTTCGACTTGCGGTTAGCGCTGCGGTCAGAGCGGCTGGACTGGATGTCTGCCTGTCTACCTGAACCGCCTCTATGACTACTGAAAACGACAATATTCTACATTTATGAGAGAGATTCATTCCATGAATATTGTTTTTACTGCTTTTTCTTAAATAAAAGCTCACATTATCGCTGAAACTCTTTATTACTCTCGTGACTGTCATAGTATAACACTTATACATGAAGGATGACATCACAATGACCAGTGGAAAGAAAAAAAAATAAAAATACATTTCTAATAAAGCCCTGTTGGGCACAGACTTATGTCTAACACTAACAACGCTCATATAAATCACCTAAAACGCATACTAAAAAACTATGATAAAACAGATATTTTGATGTGGCATTATGAACCGCCACCGTTCATAATACCGCAAAAACACAGGAATAATTTTATAATAAGAAAACGACAATATTCTACATTTATGAGAGAGAGAGAGAGAGATACATTCCATGAATATTGTTTTTACTGCATAGCGGCCTCAAAAGTATCAATGTCACTGTCTATATCAGAATCATCAAAACGATTATTTCTAGGCATCTCATGTAAATTATTAATACAGGACTCATGTGATTTTATCATGAATAAGACTTTGTTAAAACAACTCTGACACCAATAGGACATTTCTTGATATACACATTCAACAATTTCGTCACCATGAAATACTTCATGACAGTGATCATAATTAACAAAAATGTTCTTTTTTAAATATTTATGGACCGTTCTAAATACAAAATAACATGATTTACAAACATTTAT
Source organism: Diorhabda sublineata (assembly GCF_026230105.1). NCBI lineage: Eukaryota > Metazoa > Arthropoda > Insecta > Coleoptera > Chrysomelidae > Diorhabda > Diorhabda sublineata. The sequence continues at coordinate 5,774,704 of NC_079477.1, read as the reverse complement.
ACGATATTGTGGAAGCCAATATCCACTAGACCATACGCAGTAAGTAGATTCTTCAAACATATCTCCCCAATTTGTTTTACTTAATATAGTGTTTCTTAAATATAACGGTATTTCTTTATTATAGTCAATATATTCTATTCCAATGGATGAAGAATTTGGATTATTCTCAGCCTCTTTTATCATCGCATTCCATTTGTAAACAGGAAATTTTTTCACAATTTTTTCGGTCAATTTCCGAGGAAGAGGGGATTGCTCTGCGAAATCGGCTGCTGACTTTATCGTTTCACAAATTTTTATGATGCATAATTCCATTAATGTTGAGGAGTTCATTATCTACAAGAGAGTAAGTTTGGAATACTATAATGACCCCACGGCAGCGTATCATAACTATTGGTAATCAAATATCTTTTATCGTCATGAGGACTTAGCGCAATTTTTGTCTGTTCTATGCTATATACGTTATGAGCATATGACCTAATACAGCGTTGAGTAATATTTTTTTCTTTGAAATCATTTAAACAGTTTACATAATCTTCAAAATTTATTTTGTTTTTTACTACATTATATCGAACTCCTTTTGCCTTTTTTACTATTGCACCTGATTGAACTTTAAAAGAATACATTTTAGACCTCAAGCCTGCAAAATGAGTCATAATTTGGCCTTTGTTTTCATCTTTCATAACTCCCAGAACTTTTTTATTTACCTGTGGAATATTATAGTTATTATTGATGGGGTAATCTGAAGTATCGAATTTTGTTAAATCAGCTTTTAGCACCTCCTCATATGCATCATCACAGATGAGCTCATACACAAAACTGTCTGTGTCCATGTACATTAATTTACATCTATCAATACCCAATTTCGGAATCATGTAATCATAATGGAATTGATACATACACAGCTTCGACAAATCCAAAACTGTCATACCAACATAAAGAGGCTTATTGAAAACCAATTCTGATTTAGTGAGTTCTACTGCAATTAGGTTTTCATTAAAAACTGTTCGACTATGAAACCTAACACTAGATATCAAATTTTTGGCGCCGTATCGACCATTCCAGGTTTTAACAAGTTTTACAATTCGGTGCTTCCGTATATTTTCCATCGTCTTTCCAAACACAGCATTATTTGCCAATTTATATAAATTTTTCTCAAAGTCATTGGTAGCTGCAGCCCTCAAACGAGTATTTAGTTCGATATAGAGCCGCAGCCATGCAGATTGATTGAATTTCAGAATTTTATGTATCTTTTTAATTTTCAAACCGTTGGCTAACATTTGTTTTAAATTACGATAGTGAACTGTGTATTCTTTTTTACAATAAAGCGTTCTCATTAATTTGGAATAATTTGAGCCTACAGGCTTGCGGTGTTCGGGAGCAAATGGAAAATCTCTGTGAAGATCATGTAATTCATGTGGATACTCCAAGTCTACTTGTAATATATATCCTACGGAAGAATTATCTGCCACAGACATAACATCAAAATTTTCATTATCTAACCATTCAAATCTTCCGTATGGTAATGGTTCACACATAGCCCACCCGTATAAATTATTGACGTCCAGGTAGAGTAAGTACTTTGAGGGTTTTGTAGAATCATATTCAGGCATCTACTTATTGTTAGCATTCGATAATCTACTGCTACAAACCGAAATTCCTCCTCGAATTGCTTTCTCGATAAACATGATCATGTCTACGTCATGCAATAACTCTAATTTACATCCTACATATTTCAACATACAGTCCCAAGTATATCCAGGCATTGTATAGTACCATGTAGGGTCTAAACCATAAGTAATTGAACATTTTCTTCGAAATTGTTCGAAAACATCTGATAAAAGTAAAACATCGATCTTTAAGTACAGATCAGAATACTGACCCAAATTTTCAATATCAAATGATTTCCACTCTGCATGAGCATGAGAATACTTCTCAATACTGATGTTTTTATCCTCCAATTTATTATAAAATGCCTCTATTGGTGGTAGTTCACAAGTATTTAATTTTTCCCAACTATCTATAAAATCGTAACAGAAAACCCCTTTTTTGGCTATTAATTTAAATTGTTCGACACTTAAATTACTAAATTCTCTTTTGGAAATTTTTAAATCATTATCATTCAATGTAGCAGCCAATTCTTCCAAGGAAGCACCCAAAAACCTCAGTGAATCTATGAATCGAAATTTTATATTTGTATCTGAATCGTTAAGTGTAAATGAAATGTATTTTTCTTTATTTATGGGGAGTAAACTGATGTTTCCTCTTTTACTTAATTCCGAAATGATGAAATGGCTATCGTAGTTACTTAAGTTATCGAAAACTGTAGGTACAACAAACAGTTTTTTGAAATTTAAATTGCATACTTGATGTGCAAAATTTCTAAACTTCCCCGTAAAATGATCGTGATCTCTAACAATGATATCTGTAGAGGAAAAACCCTTTTCACATATGTGACACATTGTTGTCACACGTAAATCTGGTTTTTCTTCCATAGGTGTAATAGTTTTAATTTCTGATTTAATACTTTCAGCTAAATTCGATAATTCATTTGCAAACCAATCCATGCAATCTCTACCTCTGTAGCTCTTGAAAAAACTCAAGTCTTCGTTGTAGCTACATTTCACATAGTAACCAGCACTATATGCTATATGTTTTTGATATTTATTTGTCTTATTATGAAGCTGTGTTTTATCTGTAAATTGTTCTAGCATGCACTCAAAGTCGGCATGAACTACAAAAGGCGTAGTTTGTTTATATATATAATTTCTAAAACTAACAGATTCATATTTTGGAAAAGACATTTTATAATTATTTAATTCAGAGCATAATTTCAAGTGGACATTCAATTTACTTTCACTACTGAAATAATTTATGCAGCGATTGCAAATAAATTTTTTATATGTAGTTTTACTTAACTGACTATTAATTAAACGTGGCAAATCTTTGATCCAGCAGTAGTGATATGTGATTTCTGAATTGTCATTATCTATAGGAGGTGCTTCATAATCGTTTAGCTTTGGAAAATATGTATTTTGAATTAATAAAAGATTTACATGTTTCTCGTGTATTGATTTAGCAAGTATTACTGGATATACTTTGTAAAATGGTTTTTTATTATTTATTTCAATTAAATCCAAGGCATAGACATTGACGGAAATGTTATTAGATTTTTCAAACTTTGAAATTTGATGCAGGGGCATCGGAGCTTCCAAGTCTTGTGTATTCAAGACTGTGCTATAATATGGATATGAGGAAGTGAGTTCTTTATGATTTTTGGCTGGGTACAAAGCACTAACAATTGACCAATAAAAACATGCTTGGTCAGAATTTTTAATGTTTATGCACCCTCGCTTTTTTTGAATAGGTTCTGGAAGTTTAATATAAGATGAGCCGTTTCCAATTTCAAATTTATTGATATTTACTTCTAAAGAAATAATTTTACTTAATGCAAAACCAGAGTCCCTCTCTTGAAATTCTGATAATTTAAAATTAATTTTATCTTTGACGTTCTCGAAAAACCATCGCTCTATATCGGTCGATACATCGATAATAGAATTTTTAGTCATAAAATAATGGAAACTAGAAATTTCATTTTCACCAGATTTTTTAATGAACTCTCCACAAAAACAAACATAAACTTTAACAACAGAATATTTTTTCCTAAAAATTTCCCTTATTTTATTTTTAAAAATTATTTGACAATCATTTAAAAATTGCGTTAAGTCCTTATGATATAAATTTACTATAAGTCCGGTTTTAATTCTTCTTGTAAATGCAGAAGCTACATTTTTAATAACTTGCAGTAAATTTTCAGATTTTTTTACAATATTCATGGTACTCACCTCTCTCTCTCTCTCTCTGTGTGTGTGTGTCTTAGGCACGTCTATAGTTCCTCAATTTCAAATGACGCTAGCCGTTGATTTTTTCCAACATCCACTAATCCCTTGAATATAATTCCGTATTTTTCCTTTTCAAATTCTTCAATGACTGGTTTGTAGACACTTGTGACTCTTTGCGGTAAAAACACTACTTCTGTATCTAAATCCAATAAAACTGATTCTCCGAATTTGGAATTGACTATTTTTGCCTTCTTTATAGCCCTCAGAGTATTCAAAGGTAGATCTTGTATTTTTGTTATTGGTTTTCTCTCTGTAATTAGAGACGTTGCGTTAATTTTTTTTAAATCCATCTGAAAAGAGAGAGAGCGCGTAACCCACAAGAAAAAAAAATACTTACATTTTTTGTTAAGGCACAATTTTTTAACAGATACTAGTATTTGTTCTTCAGAGATGGTTTTTCTCTTGCTGGCAGTGGAAGAGACCGACTCCAACACAATGCAACATCTTATTTATACTCATGTCACTATCTCCATACGATTGTGATAGAATGTTCTAGAAAAAATATTTTATTTGCGACAATTTTGTAATTTTGTAATTTCCTGTAAATGTGGTCCATATGGTTTCCGAATATTCTAATAAATTTTCACTATTTCCTGTACATGTGGTCTATTTGGTTTAGAAATATTCTTATGAATTTCCTGCGTTATCAAAAAATTTCTTATTAATAGGTAAAAGTTATCTTAAGATTGGCGTTCGGGAATTTCCAAAAAAAAAAAATTTAATAAGAGTTTATTTAAAATATACATCATTGATAAAAAGAAATTATTTTTGTTAATAAAATTTTGAGATGATTTAAAAGGTCTCCATTTGGACATGGAATATCGAACACGTTCCAATTAAAGGGTCCGGCTGCAAAAAGATTTTTGGTAAACTCATTATATTTGTAGTATGTGGTGTTTTTGAAAAAGTACATGTCTCCGTTAATGTACATGGAATGCTCCTGTAACATCTGTGGGTAGTCCAGGAAAAATATCTTTTATTTGTCCTCTATTCCGAACAGTTTTCAAGTTCTTGTCAAATTCAATATAATTACTGTTATTATAAAATACATATATTTTCCCATGATTGCTTTGAAACATTGTGTTTATTTGAGAATTCTTAGGTATAATTAAATTATTTTCCTCAAGTATTTGTAGAGCGGGAAAATCTGCTACATAGTATTTACGGTCATTGACTGCTATTAAATTATCTGAAGAACTTTGAAAAATCTGAATTATGGGACCCACTTCTTCAGGTAAATAATCATCGAGTATTTCTGGTTGCGAGGGAATAAGTTTCGAGTTCAAATCAATTTTCCATAGGGAATTTTCATTAATAATATATAAATGGTAATTTTCAAATTCACCAGCCATGGCAATGAACATATACTCCGGTGTTATGACGCATAAATTTTTATCCGATTCATTTGGTTGATGTGCAAGTGTCTTTGTAGTCGGTGGCAGCGCTGATGTGGGTTTGAAAGGATTATTTACATATGTATTGATTGGTCCATAAAGAGCTTCAAGGGCCACTTTATCATCCTCATCCAATTTAGGAGCAATGTTGAATTGATACCATGGATACATTATTGCTGTCTCAATATCACTGTGAGCAATTCCTAAAATATGCCCAATTTCATGAATTAATACCATAAGTAGGCTAGTCTGATCTTCTGAACTTGATCCATCCAAACTTAAATCCCAATTCTCATCAGCATCAATATGAAGCTCTATACAACTGTTGCCTTTTGGGAAATAAGCATGTGCCAACACCTTTCCGGGGCCATCAAATGTACTGGAGCACTCACCTCTACCTTGGCAATTTGCTCGAAAATAGTGCTTTCCTCGTACAACTGTAATAGATATATCGGGAGCATAAGGCCGTATTTTGTGTATTAATTCAAATTTAAACTTTGAACTGTTACTCCACACTTCAAAAGCCTTTTTGGTTACTTTAAGATATTCTGGAGTTGCCTGAGGGAAATACCATTTCAAATCAAATTTTGACCATTTTGATTTAACTCTAAAAGAATAACCATCGTCGGAAGCTGCTTCACTCACATTACATCTTGGTCTATTTAGAAGTTGAATTGTATTTTCATCTAATTCTCCCGTTGCAGGAATATTATATCTTTCTTGAAAACTCAACAAATAATCCTCAAGTTTAGTCAAATCATTTTCATTTGCGTACCCGAACCGGTGTAAATACTTCATAGCATACTGTTGGTCGACAACGCATAGTACTGGACATAGTACTGCAGCTAATATAATGATTAACATGATCTTCACTCTTCTGCTATCCTCAAAAAACTAATTTCCAATCACATTAATAACGGAATATATAATTTTTAAAAAACCCAAAGACTTTTAACCGACCTGGTATATCAGCGCTCCCGCTGTTATCATCGCAACGAATCTGTCTCGATTACGTGCGTGATACCTTACATTGACAAACATTTCTTTTTATTTATACATTATACTTTTATGTTACAAGATTAGCGAATAATAATGGTATATATAATTTTTTAAAACCCAAAGACTTTTAACCGACCTGGTATATAATATATAACTTTACGCATGCGCAAAAACGAAGTCTCTCTCTCTCTCTCTTACACATTGTCTCGCTGCTCTCTCTCTAACACACGGTTTTCCCTATTTCTGTAGTCAGACATACGTTGCTCATCTACTTATCTACACTGCTCAAAATATATTTTTTCATCTTACTATATATTAAAAAAAAAGATAAAAATAAACTCACTTAATTTTTAATTATTTCGAATGATGAAAGTTGATTTGATTTTCCAGTATCGATTTTCCCTCGAAAAACTATAGAATATTTCTTGTCTGTTAAATATTGCACTTGCTCAAGGTACATTTTTGTGACTCTATTAGGCAAAAATACTTGCACCTCTTCTAACACCAATAGTACTGTTTGACCAAAACGAATGTTTACCACATTGGCACTTATAATTGGATAGGATATGTCTTGAGATAATTCATGAAGTTTTTTTGTTTCTTTCTTCTCTATAAGGGATACTCTATTAAGTACATTTAAATTTTCATCATATTTCATCGGCCCCTCGAAATATCGAAATAGATGGTTCGTTTGCTCTACAAAAATAAACAAATAAATTAATAAAAAGTAAAGCAGGATAGTTAATTTTTAAAAATATGAAACATGTGTTTTATTAAAAACCCTTATAATACATAAATTAAGTTACTTTTAAAAGCTTAAATCATCTAATTTTGAAAAAACGAAAAAATAATTATTAAATAAAAAGTGGTAGATACAACTACTTACTCGTTGATAAGGGGTTAACATCCTTCTCAAGTGGGTTAATATTTGAATTGGAATTTTTAATAAGATGTTATAATGTTTTCGAGAACTACTTAATTGCGTCACACATTATGATGAAATGAATCTTTTATCCAAAACAGTATTCTATCTACAAAAAATGAATAATTAACCAACCAAAAGAATTTTACAAAGAAGCTATGATAATAAATTTTCTTTTTCACGATATTAACTGGAGTTGACTGTAGAATATTGTGGTTCATTTTTCATCGCCCACACCATCAGAAAGAGCCCCTCATCTTTGACGAAAATTTTGAAACCTGGGACGCCCCCCAATGAATTAAAATCAGGAGGCGCCCCTTTCATTGGACCCTCAAAATAGATGGTTCGTTTGCTCTACAAAAATAAACAAATTATGTGCAAATGATCTAATACATCGTTGTGTTGTAGATTTTACTTTACACTCTTTTAAACATTTTTCATAATCCTTAAAAGAAATTTTATTTTTAACGATGTTATATTTAACTTCCTTTGATTTTTTATAACTTTCCCACCGTGAATCTCGTACATATACATTTTCGATCGTAGTCTTATAAAATGAGTAAAATTTTTCCTCATTTGCGATCGTCTATGGCAGCCACGAAATTCCGATATGTTTTTATTTAATAAAGGTATGAATTATTTTCAGGATAATCTACTTCAGATATGGATGATTTTATGAATGTACATTTCGACATCTTTGTTACGCCAACATGTGCTATTTTTTAAGTCGCCTACGATAGCTTCCGAATCCAGCCAAAGGTCCGTTTATAAAATTCGAGCTGTCGATAATCTTCATATTAATTAATTGCAAGTTTGGATTCCCACATCTCGGTCATAACCGATATTTTTAAATATTTAATTTTGCTTTGATAGGATCATCTCTCTGATATGTAAAGCATGCGGGGGCAACCGTGAAAATAACACCCTTGAAATTCAAAGACTAGATTCCAACGAAACCATCAATTTTCATCGAACTGCAAGAGAGTGTTTGTTTCCTATTAAAACGGGGTAACCGAAGAGATATTTTCGATTGATTGTCTTTCAATCTGTATCCTCTTTTGGTTTTAGTAATTTTCTGCGGAAGAACTTTGTTGCAGACACTTGGTAGCATTACAATTGCATTAATTTTGTAAAATGTCTTAAATAGAATCAAACATTTTTATCTTATAAAATATTGTATTCAATTTATCTTAGATGTTTACCACTAATCATTTGAAGAATATAGATGTTATCTATCTTGAATTAGAAACCAAATTTACATGTTTATGTTTCTTATCTTTTGAATGGTATGTTGGTAAAGTTTTAAAAACATTTTTTATTTTTTCGTTAAAATATAGGAAATTGAATGGCTTTTAAATTCAAAACTGAAGAATAGTGGGGATATGATGAAGTTCTATCTGTATTATGAACATCAGGATAGAGAGCAGATGTAACAAACAGTCCAGGCGAAGCATGCCTGATCTTCATTCCTAACATTTATACATGCTTCCTTCTTTTTGATTTGTGGAAGTAAATCAATATAAGAAGATCCAAGTTGTGGATTAATTCTCAAAATTGACTAAGAGTTTTTCTTCTTCAGTTATAAAGTAATGCAGACTTCAATCACAAAAGTATTTTGCATGATCTTTTTTTTACTTAGTTGTTTCGAAAGTAGACGGGACAGATTCTTGACCCATACATAATGATAAAGAATTGGTCCTTAAGTATCATCATATCTATCTTGAATTAGAAGCAGGTTTACATGTTGATCTTTCTTACCTTTAGTTAGGTAAGTTGGAAGAGTTTTTTATTTTTCTGAAGGATGTAAACATTAATAGAAATGTTGTTTTGTTTTTCGAAATTAGATATTTGCTTAGGGAGCATAGGGAACTGAATTCCCTTCAATTTCAAAACTTTCAAGTAATGCGGATATGATGATATTCTATCTCTGTGATGCATATAAGGATACAACGCTGAAGTCACTGCCCAGGCGAAGCATGCATTATCATGGTTCTTAACATTGACACATGCCTCCTTCTTTTTATGTTGGTAACTCAATATATGATGAGCCACTCCCGAGATCTAATTTATTTATAGCAATTTCCAGAGATATTATCTTATACCCACTATCAAATTCTTGGAATTCTTCAAGATCTTTCAACATGGGTCATTGATTTCTTTATTAACGGTTTAAACGGAAAATTTTAAAACAATCTTCACAGCGTCTTATTTATTCGCAAATGCCAAATTTTTAAATGATTTTCGAGGTATTTTTACCGACATATTTCATCTGAAAAAGTATATTCATGTTATTAAGGAATGGAAGAGTTTAAATATATATTCGCTTGACCAATGCAATGAATATGAAAACAGACATACTCCTCTTGTGTCTTTTGAATTTAGAAGTTGATTTAGATTATGATGAAAAACTACATAATAATTATCATAGCATTGTGTTCCACTTGCTTCTATTTTATAATAAATATTCAATAGCAAATAAATTTATTATTTTACGTTATTATGCGTAGAAAATCTTCGTACCTCCCTTAAGATTGCGGTAACCAATCCCTTTGGCAAGGGAGGTAACAGCACAAGCGCTAGAAAGGGTTTTTTATGTGTAATAACGTAACTGAAATGAAGACCCATACTGAGATTTATTCTCACATATACCATTTCAGTTTTAGGTAAAGAATGTTTTGAAGGACTGGAATGTTTATTTTTTTATTCACACCCTATGCCATAAGAAGAAGACGCAATTCCATAGTTCACCTACCACGAAACCAATTTGACACCTCAATCGTAAAGCTGCTGCTGCTGCTACTGGAACTTTATGGTTAGTATATTATGAATTAATAAAAAAATGACTGATCAGGTGACTCCCACATCTCCATTTATACTATTAACTGAATGTCATTATGATTATGCTATAAGAGAATATTTCAATAATAATAATTTGTATGAGGCTTTGATGTTTTTGCACTATATTTGACATTTTTAAGCAAAATTTGGCATTTTAATGTTTACGATGGTATTTATCGTTGTTGTTGGTTCAATAACAAAATTCTATTTTGATATCTTTCCCGGATATCCTACCATTATTAACGCTGTAATTCGCGCTCCATCTTTCCATATCTCTATTTACTTCACCGATAGCGCCATCTTTCCATATCTCTACTCACTTCACCGGTAGCACCATCTTACCATATCTTACCAAAACTTACATTTTACAGATACCATATAAGGAATCAAGCGAAAAGGCGTGGTCACGTGACTTATGAAAAGTGGAGTGGAGGGGTTGGTCTCAAGTGCCCCATTACCTACTGACCTTAAATGATAAATACCAAAAGTGTTACCAAACTCTGAAAAATCACGCTTGAGTCAATCCGCTTTCAAGATTTGAGTAGGTTTATTTGAAATGAGAGCATCATGAAAATACTAAAATTTATTTTTGAACAAAATACAAAAACTTTGTTATTTGTATGTCAAATACAATTGCAGAACGTCACACTTATCTATTACTATTTAAAATTTTACACAGCAATTCTCTATATTTAAAAAATCAGTCAAAGACTTAGAATATAATGAGTATTATTTACACTGTACAAATTATTAACATAGATGACAAGAAACATAGAAAATTTTGATATTAAAAATATACTTTTGTGCAATTTTCCTTTTTCTTTGGAAGCTTTATTAATTATTGCATAGTTGAAACTACTAAACAACTTAATACACAGGACAAATATATTTATGATTAACTAAGTAGAGTAAAAAGCAATTAGAAAAGGCACATATATTTTCTAATATTTTTTGAGGGTGTCTAAATAATTTCTTTTATCCTATATAAAAGTTTCTTCTTAAAAATATACAGAAGATTTTTCTTATTTATTTAATTTGAAACAGTAAGTATAATACTAGTGTAAAAAATATTTGTAATGTAGAGGATCATTCAAATAAAAAATGTGGGTATGTATTTCAATAGTTCTAAAACTTCTCTATTTTTCTGTATAAATTGACAAGCTAATGCTTTTATTTTTATCTTTGATTGATGTTCAGTCTTTCCCCTCATTCATAAAAATATATGCAACTGCCTTGTTGTATAAAAATAGGCGATCATATGATTTATTATTTAGAATTTATAGAGGTAGACAATATTATTACCAGAAATACAACCACAATTATTTATGTTGTTTCATTATAAATTCTTAGTTTAAAAAAATAGTGTATGATTTTTGAGTAATAAAAATCTATATACATCTTGTAGAACTTAAAATTCAAAAATTTAAGATTCTCAACAATGTTAACCGCTATACAGAGGTCGGTATAAGTCAGGCAACGCTCTCGAAAAATCGCGTAAGTCCGGCAACGTTCATAAGTCTGGCAACGCTGTCGAAAAAGATTAAAACGAAGCATGTTCGTGTTACGTCGTATCTCGGTACGAACGCGAATTATGAAACCGAATTTCAACAACAATTTCCGATCTCGTCGCTACCAAATCATTCAACAGTGTGGAAGACCTACAAGAAATTCTTTAAAAAACGGGCTCTGTTGCCGACGCGTCTTGTTCTGGGCGGCCGGTATCTGTAACAACTAACGAAAATATGGAAACAAACAGCGGCAACTGCAGTGTGGATTTCGGAAGAATTTCAAATATCCGACCGTTTTTTACAATGAATGCTAAACCACATGTACTATCGAGTTTACCATCGGCGACTCCTTCACTCGCTTCATGAGGATAATTTCGATCGCAGATTGGAATTTTACAAGTGGTACCTCAGATAAAGATACGGATGATCCGCAGTTCTAGCATTCAGTTTTGTGGTCAGATGAAGCAACCTTCAAGCTGAACGGTACGATACGGTCAATTGACATAACTTCATGAACTAGTACGACCTGAATCTTAACGTCTTCATTAAAGAAAAATTAAATCTGCCTGGTGTGTGTGTGTGTGTGTGTGTGTGTGAACTCGCGAACATCCGTTATTTGACGCATGGAACTTGGCCACACTACGCGTTATGGGTGCGGGAGTACCGTAATGTTCATTTTGGAAGAGGATTCGTTGAGAAACCCGCACGGTCATGTCACCTGACACCCTGTGGTTTCTGTGGGGGTTGGCACCCTGAGGGGGCATTCTTAAGGACCGCGTTTTTGTATGATTACCACGATATCCAAATTAAAATTCGCGGACAGCTTGACATGTTTCGTCGGACATTCCTCTCTGTTGAGAAACGTTACCGTAAATGCTTTGATCAAGATAGGCATCAATGTGAATCCTTTCTCAAATCCCCTTTGTAATATCTTTTAATACTCTCATTTTAACGCTGCTTTTTTATTTTAATGTAAATTTATTGCCTGACTTATACCGACCTCTGTAGTAACTTTTTCACATATCAATTCAAATACAAAATATATTAAGAGTGCCATAAACTAGCCAGTATGTTATAGACATTATAAAGGGTGAATAAACTCTTATTCCAAAAGCAAACTGTAGAATCTAGATGAGATTTGTTGTCCATCTAACCCAGTTTAAATTCAACCAAAAAGTTTCTTCTACAGGAGCTAGCATCTTTTCAAGATTACATGTTTAATCGGTACTTTAAGCACAACTCATTGTATTATCTAGCAGTGATAAATTGGTTACTATAAAACAGTTAAGTGTTTTGTATTGCCATCACAAATGTTAAAAGCGAGAGTATAAATTGAATTAAAATCTATTAGTTGTCAATTTGAAAATGCATTTACATTTATTTTTAAGCTAGTTTTGAACCACTACAAAACTTTAAAGAAATCTTAATTTGAAAGAAGTGTTAACAGATTTATCTTTCTAATTACTTTTTCAAAACCATATTCTTGGCGTCACTATTACTTATAATTAGATATTGGATGAAAATTATATATTTCCAGGTTAAGTGGGGGATAGGACCAATACAATAGTCAGAAGTCGACTAAGTGTCCTTAGATTTAATCTCATCAAATTCCATAAACTTTGGCTGAACTATAGTCAATGTGGGTCCTCGCCCCACAGGGGGCAATTTTATTGTAAAAGGGGAAAATGAGCTCAGCACGAAGTTAACCTTTTGCTCTAGGCCATTTAAATGCAATGTTAGATTTCAGGGCCAAAATTGAAAGAAACAAGAAAATTCTGAAATAATTGCAGTCAATAAATATTATAAATTCGTTTGACGAGAACAAAATGTCAACTGGGTTTTTGGCGTCGTCAAGTTAGCTGCCATGCGGCAGACTAAAGGATCCGAGCGGACTCCCGGACGGTTCAAAATCAAAGTTGATGATGAAAGAAAACTGAGGCGATTTGTGAAGAATCCGCGGTATGATGATGCCTAGCAAAAAATGAAGATCGCTGGCATGTTGTAGCCAATATTAGTGAATTTGTCTGATATATCATATATACAGTATTGAGAAGAACTCACAGAAATACAAAATGATAAGTCAGTTAAAATATTAAGAAAAGTATAGCTTTCCTGAGTATCTTTCTATTTTCTATAGGGGTATTTTCACTATATGTCATTGAATGCAAAAACTACAAAATTAAAACTTGATTTTTCTCGAAAACTATGAATAATGGCGAATTTAGACATTTTTTCTGTAAAATAACTAATAATAGTTATCCATATTGCTATAAAATTTGTCAGTAGCGAATAATTTTTTATTGTAGGCTTAGAAAATTTAGCAAATTTGCAGTTAGTAAATATCAATTTTTAGCAGACAGAATTTTTGGATAATGGTTAGGTTAGATGGGCATAAAATCACATGTTTTGTGTGAAGTTTGCGTTTGACGGAAAAGTTTCTGTACACTGTGTATAATACAAAAAAGAGGATTCACTGAATATTAAATTCATTGAAGGAATATTTAATTAACAGACATTAACTTATACAAATTTTAACAATATAGTGAACTGTTTTACGTGAGTATATTTGAAATCATTAAAATATCTAATACTAGAAAATTACACAGTATAAGTCAAATTATATAATGACATTTTACCATACAAATTCCATTAGATTGATACATTCCTAACGTCCAATAAATTACTATTTATTTGTCAGTATATATTTCACATTAAATAATTAAGTTATCAATCATAACCATCATAAAATTCATTTATGTGTACAAAGTTACACTTTTTCGATAATTGCATCAGTGATAATTTATTTAGTGCGTAAAAAAATTTATTATATATTTAGAAATAAAACATTTACAATCACCCCACATTGTTTTATGTATAGACAGATACATAGATAGAAACATCTATTTCTATCACAGTAGAAACTCCAAAATCGAGAGAACCACATTTCAATTCAAAATGGATGGTGTCGAGCAACTTGCGGTGATTAAGTACTCGAGTTTATTCATGCCAACGCAAATTCCGAAAGATTTTGTGAAAATATAACGGAATCTGCATGACATAGTGCACACATGTTGTCGTGAGTTTAAAGATGGTAGGCAGTCGTATACAAAGGAACATGAAAGTGGAGCATAACATAATAGATGCTCACAAGTAAATTCGAAAGGCATTTTTTTTTCAACATACCTAGTATACACAATATTAATTACAATGAATGTGTCATATGGCTCCAGTAGTATGATGTAGAGACCAAGTATGCAGATTAAGGAGTGGCGTCATCGAGGTTCAGCACTGCTGAAAAAACTGGAGATTAAACCATCAGCAGCGAAGGTCATGCTAAATGAATTTTGGAATATTAAATATGAAAAATATTGTTAGATTACCAGTAAAAAGCGGTCACACTCACAGGTGCTTATTGTGTCTATTAAGTTTTAAACAAAATGAGGTGCAAAGATTTTTCTTGCATTAGTATAACACACAGTCACAGTTCTACCATTACAACAGCCGCAATGGGTGGAAGCAAAGGGTGTATGGGTGTATTAAAGGAAGTTTTGATGGTTCAATATGCATTAATGAGGTTAGCAATCGAAAATAATTGGAAAACACCACGAAATTGCAAAGTGGATAGAAAATATTGGAAATTCATATGGAAGAATAATATTACAAATTAACACATCTGAAGACTAATAGCTCGGACGCAGAGGAAAGAGAGATATTTATAATGAAGGAAATCATTATATGGGAAGAATCAAGAATAATAATAGAGTAAGAAAAAACTGAAACACAATGAAATATAAAATATATATGGAAAATATTACTAGACACAATTGAAAATCTGACTAATAAAACCTGTTGATATTTTTATGATGGTTGTGCAATATTATATAAAATTATATAACCAATTATTTTCTCATGATCTTTGATAATTTTCATCCCAAAAAATAATATTCAGTGAATTCATTATAAATGATATAAAAATAGAATACAATAAAATTATCACCACTACTATTATCTGTTATACAAACAATAATTCTATAAAAAAAAGTAAAAACATTTTTTTGGTTGGTTGAAAAAATATTCAAATTATGCAGTTTCACAGAATATATTAGACGATAAAAACTGTCGAATTCTTGTAAATAAAAATTAGCAGACTTGAGAAGTTATAGAACGATTTATAAAATTTATATGATTATAAGTATCCTATCCATTATAAGTGTCCTATTCATATATTGGACAACGACAATATTTTACCATTTCATTTTATTCCAGGAGTTGTGTTCATCCAAAAACCTTCTCGATACGTGCATGCAAATACTTTTGTATATAATTTGATACTTTATTAGTATACGAGCTCAAAACTTGGATTTGAAGGCCATATTGTGTATATTAATATCCTTTGATAAAATATTTTTAGTCGTTTGGAGATAATTTACTATTGTTACTAACTCGTCCCCGACATGAAGCCGGCCCTGTCGGTTATAATGGAATTCTAGGATTTGGCAAAGTTGCGGCTCATTTGATGTTTTGATTGTTTGATTTTTCTTTTGAACTAATTTCTAGAACGGTCTTTTTATTTATTTGCTTTGTTTTTTATTTACTTTAATTTTTGAGAATTTCTTTTTGGGTATATAAACAAGTTTGTTTAGCGGAGTTAGTTAGTTTATAACAAGTAGTCATAGTGAATGGAACGAAAGGAAACGAAAAATTTAAATTAATTATATAAGTTAGTTAAATGTACTGTAAAGTGTTTAAAGAAATTAAGAACGTAAGAGACAGTGTTTATAAATTTACCCAACGATTAGAAATAAATAAATAATAAAACCATTACAATATATTTTTTCAAATTATTTCCGTATAAATGTGATTTTTTTTAATAAATGTTTTTTGGAAATTGCTGTTAGTTTATGATTATTAAAATCTTATCCATCACAATAAATTCTATTCTATAAAAATAAAATTATTTTGTTTTCTTTAAATGAAATCCAACTATATATGTTCTGGGGTTTTGATTACAGCCTTGAACATTTGCATGACTCTCTTTGCTAACAACATTCTTTTCTACATTTATTTCTAGAAGAGAATGGAATTTTCTGTGAGATAAACATTCACGCATTTGTTGGCTATTCGCTTTGGATTTCTCATTTGCTAGCATCTATGTTACTGATTAAATTTCGCATCCTACTGACTGCGCCAATTAATTAATGAGAACTTTAAAATCCGTTTTTTAAAACAAAAGTTTATTAAATTCAAATTTACAAATGTAATATCACAACTTAACTATAAAACTGAATCAACAATAATAAATAATTAATGCCGCAATCTTTGGAAAAATTGTTTTTTTATACGACGATACTGCAAGATTGAAGACTCCTACGTCTTCAAGAGGGTGGAGATAACTCACGCGAAACTAGTATTTTTATTTATATATTTTTGAACTATCAATGAAAGGTTGGATGCACGTTTTTTTGGATCGATATCTCCTGGACTATTATTCGAAAACTTGGACTATTAAATTATTAAAACAAATATATGAAGTTGGTAATTGTAATTTATCTAAAACTAGTAATTGACAAAAGTAATTGTTAAAAATAAAAAAGGCTTAAGTAATAGGTTCTCAATAATAATAACCTTGACGAAAAGATCGGTCAATTAGTCTAAATGAGATTATGATCAAATATAATTTGATGGAATTTAGTTCTCTGAAACTGTGATTACTACTGTGATACTTTTTCACCAACTTATCTGTATAGTTTTCATAGAAATACTGCAGTCTTGTTTATTTCTCTAGAACAAATATACAATTATAAAATATAAAGTTCCAAAGGTAGATTCACCAACACTTTCAACCTTTCAAGCTCTTTACAAGAATTAAGACAAGAATTAAGATGGTATAATCTTTACTTACTTTCATTTAAGTACATTCTGATTTCTATATGCCATAGTCAGAGGTCTCTTTCCTGAATGACTGATTTATCTTAGGTTTGACCTTACACTAAAGTATTTATAGTGAAACCCAGAAGTATCTAAGTTTCCGCAAACAAGTTTGAAGTTGAGTGGATAGAACAGTATTATTATTGATAACAGAGATGAATAAGGTATAAACATTTCGAAAGAAAAGCTCTAATTAGGAGGAAGTGGTATTTTCATATCAAAAATTTACGTATGTATTAGCAAATTACCATATTCCCATTCCGATAACAAGTTTTCAAATTCTTGGGTTTGCATTTAGATGAGAAACGTACATGGGAAAGACACATCAAAAACAAGAGAAAACAGTTAGATTTGAAACTAAAAAATATGCATTGGCTACTCAACAAAAGGTCTCAACCAAGACTCGAAAATAAATTGCTCATCTACAAAACTATATCCATACCAATCTGGTCATATGCAGTAAACCTTCAAATACGAATATACTTCGAACTTTCCAATCCAGGGTATAGCCCGCTGGTACGTTACTAACTAAACAATTCATAACGATCTGAAGATCCCACTAATCAAAGATGTGATAAAGAACTTTTCAATGACCACAACCATGAATTAATAAATAATCTATTCAACCAGCCACTACCAGAGAAGATTGAATAGAATATGCCCAGAAGATCTCCCACAATAAATACTCTCAGAGTACCGTTAATGAATGGTTCCTGATTCACTTTAGTAACTTATAGACAATTTACTTATTACTCTGCTTTTAGAGTAGATTGTAAAAGTGCTGTATATTATTAAAAAAAATGTATTGTATTGAGCTATAAGGGAAAAACTACAAAGTTGCAGACCACGATGACTTCGGAAGTAAAGTAAAATGCATACATTGGAGAAACTAAAGAAAAGAAGGCATTTATTATATATTTGAAATTGGGATAAAGGGCCTATTTCTTATAGCCCACTATATAGTTAAGTAGTTAAGGAATAAATGTGAGGAATCCTGCCAAGAGGATTCTCCCGCTGGAATTATTTTTCGCAGAAGAAAGCTTATTGGTGGAAAACTGTATGAATATGACCAACGGCTCCAAAAATTTCACCTTTATGTTTTAGGTATCAAATACGATAAAATAGTTGATGGCTTATATACGGTAGAAAAGATGAATAAACCCATTTTTGAGGAATGAAATAAAAGAATGCAAAGAGAATTTTTTTAATTTTAAATATGCGCCCGACGAAAAGTTATCTATGAGGAAAAACAATGGGAAAGGTTTTAAATTTGGGGTCAAGGTCAAAGCATAATAATGTTTTCATGTAAATGATGTTTATATTCAAATCCATGAAAGTTTTTAATGGCTACATATGAATATTGTTGATATATTATTTTCATTACCCTTTTTTATCAAGTACTTTTATTAGAAAGACATAACCTGCTAATCAGAGCGTCATAATCAGCTAATTGATTTTAATGAATTAGGAAAACGTTTTATTTAAAAATATAGAAGAAATGCAATAGGTTGTATGAGTTATCGTCCATAAATTTAGGGTGCTACTACAAAAAATGGCAGCTAGCCCATTGGGCTCCGTAAAGAATTGTGTTTTTAGATATATGGAATTAGATTTTTCAAGTTCAATGAAAAGATTAGAGACATCTTGTAATTTGTTTGGAATCGATTCGATTAGGAGAATTTTATGACATTCGTTAAGAAGGATAGGAATTTCCTTGATGTAAGGCACCAAATGACGAATTAATAAATTATGTATATTTTATAAATATTTACAAATTGAACCAATCGACATTCTAATAACAGGACGTGTTTTAAGAATAATTTTAAATAATCGTACTTGCGGTGAGGTTCGATCGTCACGGTGTCAAACCAAAGTTATACTACGAGATCTGGTAGAAAATATAATAAATGCTTTTTGTATCAACTAGTAGTTTTTTAAAGATTTTGAGACAATAAGCGTTGAGTTTGAATTCGTTTTGGCTATAGTAAGATCATGTTTGCAGTACCTGTTATGGAAATCTATGTTTAGTGATAATTTAGAACCTTCCAAACTGTTTGCTAATGTAAGAGTGATTTAGAAGTGGAAACGGACGAGTAAGAATAAGCAATTTTTTTATTGTGTGTGATAAAATAAACTTGTAAGAATTAATCAACTACTTTTTTCTTCACCATGATAACGCGCTGTGCTACAAGTAACATTTCACGACCGCCACAAGTCTTGATGTCCAAATCCGCCTTACTCACCATTTTCAGTACCATGAGACTTCTGGCAAAAAGGAAATGTACTAAAAAAGGAATGTTTCAACTTCAAAGCTGATTTTGAAGAGGTTACGGCAAAACAGATATTCCGAAAGAAGCCTTCCGATCATGGATGCAACGTGCATTAATAACCAAGAGCAGTAATTTGATAGAGATTAACTCAAATTTTTACTTATAACAAAGTATTTCTGCTCAATAAGCAAGTATCAAAAATAAGATATTTTAATATTGAATGTACTTGGGAGGACTGTTTAAATTATGAAAGAGCTTGATGAATCTATCTTTTCAAAAACTTCAACAAAACGCTCAGGTAACATTTTATAAATTAATATTTTACACGTACGCTTCAACATGTCGACCTTCCAGTCTATTAAAAAATACTTTCCAGCTATGTACAGTTTTACCCGACCAGATCCACACGCTGGATGTAATACCAACGATCATGGTCATCAGATACTTGACCATGAATACTTCAAACCTAGGATGAGCTTTTTCTTTCAAATCCCTCGGACAGGGTATGGCGTATTTTGATTTTTCACACATATCTTGATTCCATGTCTAAAACAGAATATGGAGTTGATTTTAAAAAATAAACCACTATTTTATTTTTCACTTAACAAATCGTTTCATAGGTAGAATATTTTATTTATATATGAGGATTGCCTGGAAACTTTGTAACTTCAACCAGAAGATATTAGAACTTAACAATTGAAGTTGGAAAATATACATTCTCAGGCGTTGATAAATTCTCTCTAAAATTTCAGCTACTTTGGACTTTTTGATGATGATATAAGTGAGTAGTTGTGAAGATTTTTCTGAAAATGGGGAAAAATGGGGAACGAGCTGTCATTAAATATTTGTTTTTGAAAAGCAATACGCCTACACATACAAAAGAAGAGTTAGACACTTTGCACTATCATTTACAACCGTACACTTTTAGGCAGCTGTCTACAAACGTAGCCGTATCAGCTTGAATGACGAAGGGCGTTCAGGATGGTCAAAAACTGCGACAACCAGCGATATCATCGATAAAATTAACCAAATGGCACTGGCCAATTGTCGGATTAACTTTGAACCAAAAGCGCAATCTAATGAATATTTCCTTGGTCTTATTGATGCCGTTCAAGCAAAACGAGTCGGATTTTTTCGTCGATTCACAGCAGTAGAAGAAACCTGGATCTATAACAACTGTTTTTATGGGATTGTCATGTGAATGTGTTCATCGACTCTCTTCAAAATATTAAAAATATAACAGGAAAGAATTATACATCACTGCTTGATTAGATAAATGAGCAAATTGCAAAAAGTGACTGAAAATTGTCCCATCAGTACAACACTCTTTAACACGTGACACCAGAGAACTGGGGAAAAGCAGTCCAGCATGTCATTAAAGAATAGAAGAAAATGTGGGATCTTGACTACTTCATCGATCGGACCGTTGACCCGTTAATTATAACGTCAAGAGGAGATGACAGTTCCTCAGATGACGAAGAATTATGATTTTTTATAATTTGATTTCTGTATAATGTTCGATAAAAAATAAGCGTACCTAATAGTATGTATATAATGCCTAATTTTTATTCTGTTAAAATAAAATTCTTTCCTTTTTACGAATATCCTACCGACACGCCTTTGGCACACTATTTTCAGTGTTTGTGAATGGATAACAATAGGTTAAACCCATAAATTGGGCCCAATCCGGTGGTACTACCTGCACTTGATAAATAAAAAATTTACAATGAAACCAATGCCAAACTATGAAAGTGGCTTAAATATTAGTTAGTCCGTTTGCATACCTAATCAGATTTTGTTACTCTATACCTTTCTAAAATAAACTATAGTTACACAAACTACTATTATATATTAGTAACTCACCAGCATCCATTCATCGAAATAACTGTGTTCGTAAATCAAACAGGAAATTACTACAAGAGCAGGAAGCGTGTACAGAACGGAAAACACACCAATTCTAATCATTAGTTTTTCTAATTTGTCCGTCTTTGTGCCGTCATGTTTCATAACTGTTCGTATGCGGAATAAGGAAACGAATCCTGAAGTAAGGAATATAGTACCTATCACCAGATACACGACGAGAGGAATGAGAACGAACGTTCGCATCGCGTCTACGTTCCATATACCAACATAACAGACCCCGCTAAGTATATCACCTGAAACAAAATAAATCATTAAAAAGAGAAACGAGATAATATTCCTTATTATTAGTGATAATCTTTTCTGTATAGATTTCAGCATGAACTGGTTGGTATCCCGGAACAACTAAAGTCTAAAAATAAGTTTGATCCCAAATACTTCCTCAATCCTTCGAAGATATATTCCTATGCCTCTAATTTGCAACAAAAAACTTCATTAAGTTTTAGTTGAGGAGTTACGGTATCTTCTTATTTTCGATTGATTGTTTTTCGATTTTTCACCCTGAACACAAATATGTGTGTTGTGTTGTACGGAAAGGTGTTTATTATCTCGAAAATAATGACGTTAATATTTTCAAAATTTTCCATTTATACCTATTTACTCCAGGTAATTAATATTGGAGCCACACGAAGTAGAAAATAAAGGCTGCGGGTGAAACTGAGGGGAATTTTACGTGAATCCAGTTTTTGTCGTCCTCGTAGCAAATAAAAGCCAATCAAATTTGTTTTCACAATTTACCTTATGTTAATTATATATAGATATTTATGGAATTTGTAATTTTGTTTTTTATTTTTCAACAATAAGATATTTGTATTTGAAGACTGAAATGTTATGGAGGCGAACGGAACCTCAACTAACGAACCTGTTTATTGTATACCAGAAGATATTAATGATTTGTATATTAATCAATGTTTTTAGTTCGAATAAATAAAAGGATTGTTCTCATTTGCAAAGAAGTAAATAGATTCTCATTAACGAAAATTCCGCATTCTAAATCTTCTTTGATCTATCCATCTATAAGAGAGCCAAAGAGAGGAAATCGTCTTTCGTTGATTATCTGATCAGGTGAATTATAGGCGATACAAGATCTTAATCTGAATTTGAAAACTTCCATTAATTTATAGTATTCATGAAAAACGTGACGTTGCCTTAATTTAAACCGCTGCAATAAAGGATGAGACATGGTAGGTATCAGAGTCGGAACAAAAACAGGGTTAGGAAATTTGAGAAGGTATCATGATACTTTCGTTATTTCTTTTATTTTGGTTATACGGTAAGGTCGCTTAAGAGTACGTACCTAACTTTCTCTGGGCTATAAATTAGTTATACTCAATCGATTTTCGAAAATAAATATTTATTCAAGTGAGAAATATATAAAAACGAATCAAAACTTAACGATTTTCAATTATGGTTAAAAGAAATCTAAAAATAGTAAACCGTAAAAAAGAAACATCCCAGAGAACGCACGCGTACTCTTGAAGAAGTCGTCGTTGCGCACTCTTGGATTTCAATCCATCTCGAATTAAAACTGAATTATCGACACTAAATAAAAATCTATTGTAGCGTGTAAAGCGCATAAGGTTAAACTAAAGATATATCATCTCGTCGGTTCTGGATACTTCTGGACCAAATATGAATGAAGTTATATTTCCATTAGATCAAGTAAAGATCGGTTTAAGACTTTGCGTTGATGACCTGTCAATGAGAGGTAAATAACTGATTAGAAGATCGGAACATATTTATAGTTCTTTCTGTGATGTTGTTTTCCAAAAAATATATTTTTGTTCGTGCTTTTTTTGTGTGAGTTAAACAAATCGATTAATGATCGAAAATAAAAGAGTTGATTGACAGTTTGCAGCCATTCAAATCGTCTGTGGAGGCCGAATATTATACCAGAGATTCGTCTCTGTTATCTGCAGAAACAATACTAAAATTTGTTTTGCAGTAGTGCTCACTCAAGACACAGTGTTAAGTACTGAATTATATGAAGTACTACATTCAGGGGTTGGAACGTCACACAGGAATATTAATATACGAATCCAAACAAATATCATGAAAATGTAAACCAATTTGATGATAAATCTACTATGCAAAAAAAATTATTGGATTAGAAATGAGGAAAACTTATTCAAGATGATAACTTTACAGAAAATATGGAAGAAATAGTAGAAGGGAACTTAGATTCACCGTCATTAAGAAATTATACATTATAGGAAGATTAATAATTTCAAATCTAGAAAGATGCCATGTGCTTAGCATACATACTCAAAAAGAGAAATATTTAAAGCACTAAAAAGGAAATGCTTGCAATTGAAAGTTATGGGATAATACTTGTCTGCTATTGCTGACAATAAACCCTATAAGTACAAAAGCTGAAAGGGATTTTCTGGGCCACAGGCTATAATTGCAGCTGTATCAGAACAAATGGCACGAGGAACACTATTTGTTTTCTAGGATCTCTTTTTTATTTTACAACGAAAAGCGAAAATCATTCTGATTTGACCAATCTATAGTGTTTCCACGAGATGTATTACGATTTTGTGTGTACCCTACCAAAATTCAACCTTCATCTATTTTGTTATTAGGTACATACTTTACATGAGATTAAAAATTTTTGAAAATATTCAAATTATTGCTATAAAAATATGGTTGCTCCGCTCATGTTTGGGATTCTATGTTTATAGCTAAGAGACTAGATTAACTTTATTGTATATTTTAAACGGCTATTTGGAATACGTCTTTATACATGAAGAAAATTTTAATTGCTACACAAGAATAGAAAGCTTTTAGTAAGCACTTAACCTCAAACAGAAGCAAGTATCGCTGTAGAAAAAATCTTCTTTTAGAAATTAGGGTGTTGAAATGTTAATAAATAATAACAAGAGAGTCAAATAAATAAATATCTATTTAGTGCAAGTCATTTTGTCTACCTCTAAAGAGGAACAGAAACATATAAAATTTAATATTTATAAATGTACTTGCGGATACAAAAGACGTTGTTCTGCATATTCAACAATTCGTTATAATCAATAATATTTTATATATAATCTTAACGCGAGTCGATGAAAAATATTTTTAGTTAATTCTTGAGGAGTATAAATGAATAAACTTGACGGTTTTGCAACGCGAGAAGACGCTACATATAATTGGATATGTGAAAAGACCGGATTTTCTAGATCCAACCCGCAAATCGACATTGTTTAATTTTGTGACTTATTAATAGTCCTGGCAAATGCCAAGAGAATTTGAAATTGGAGGCCTTCGCATGGAATGGGTGCGTCTAAAGAGATCATATTTTAATGTCTAATCTTGTACCGTGCATAGCTTAGGTGTATTTTAATTCCGAAGCAAAATAATAAGTTGTTTGGTGGCATTGCTAGTAAATCCAGCGAATTCAAAAATTCAACATTATAGTTGACTGCGTCGTCAGGATCGGTAACAGTGTGATCGATTTGAACAATATCTCATTGCGGATCAATATTATGAAGTTACTAGCGTCAACGCCACGTATCGTGCTGATTTAAGAATGTAAACTTCCAGGCCCCCATTTGAATGCATACACAAAAATTCATTCAATTCGATCCAGGCGTTTAGTTGCGGTATAATTAAATAACTAAATACCGACTGCAGCGCTATCTACTTGTTCTATTTGTGACTCTGAACCATCCAGGACCACAAACCACATATTTTATAAACATTTCACACAGATGGCCCATTATTGTTGTGTTGTACTCATGTTTCTGAGTCCTTTTGTTTATGTACAGTGTTAGCTGTGGTTAATTTTCCAAATTTACTTTCAATAAATGTGTAAAACATTAAGAATCTATTAATATGATGCATTTGTTCCCAAATCCTTGTAAGGACCCAAACTGTTTTAATAGATGGCTGATGGCTATAAACAATACAAAATTAACTGCAAGGAATTTATCATGAAATTCAAGTGATGCATTTTATTAAAATTGTATATAATCATTTAAAATGTAATATTTTCATTAGCTATTTTCGTATCCAATGTTTTGTTTCAAAATATATGTATATATACTTTCCTCAAGTTTTATTTTTACCTTATTAATAAATACACACACAGTATGTTTAGATTATTATTATAATTGAAGGAGTATCAGATAACTTTCGAAAGCCTTTTTGCCTACATTTTACTTAAGTAACGAAATAAGTGCTCTTGCAATAACTTAAATATTTTTCTCTTACCAAGATTGCAAGTAATACATTTCCAAATTTAATTTTTTTCATAATTGTTCTCAAAATTTCATGTATTGTGTTATTATATTTTGAAAAATATTATAAACAAAAACATAAATGTGAAAATTCATTAGTTTTGAGATAACAGTGTGAACTACCTTCAAATTACGCACTATTTACTATATTTACGCCAGTATTTTATGAAGGATGTCATATTAGTTCAAGTTCAGACCCCCAGTCTGAACTTGAACCCCCAATTTGGTTAGAACAAATTACATTGTCGTGATCCATCTAAATATAGGTGATTTGTGTCCAGGGCGACATTCAAACACATGCAAAAATATTCATTCTTTCGGTCCAGCCGTTTAGGAGGAGTTCAGTGACATAAACACGTACATAAAGATTGAAAGAGAAATAAACGTGTTCAGTGGAATAAAATTGAGTAAAATATGCAATTTCCCACAAACTTTATCACTACGGCAACAAATAGTGACACCTTTTTTGAGTTTATTTCAATGTAATGCTTACCAATTTCGATGAGTCAGTTTACAAAATCATTTCTACCACTTGTCATTTCGCACATAAGATTTTGGAAAAACAAGTTATAGAGACGTGTGTGTTAGAGATGAATGAAGTTCTTTTTCAGTCTGAAAGACGAGCTCCTATGTTCCTAAAATGTCTCATTTCAATACAATATCATAAGAAAGTGCCAATCAAAAACACACAGTTTAGTATTACTTGGTTCTATCTCATTCAAAACTTTTAGCTCTAAAGCAATAACATGGATTTATATTTGAAAAGTGAGTTTTAGTGCTATAACTGATGAAGAAGATTGTATGAGAGTTGATGATACAAATAAAGGGCACATAGATAAAATATACATTAGGTATTAAAATTTTGACTAGAATTCAAAGGGAAAGTGGTTTCATAGGATTTCACGCCTTTCAAACGCAAGAATAATGCTTTAAAATATCTATTAATTATATCCAAAGATATTCCAAATCTTTTCTTCTAGAGACCATATATAAATATTCAGGATTGCAATACTTTAGTTGATTAATCATCCAAAATATAGAAAGATAAAGTTCTAGGCCTAACTCAAAGACAACTAAATCTAAAAATGTTAGCATAGCTTTATTTCATCAAGTAAAAAATGATTTATGCACATAACTATGATGAAATGATGAAAAAATTGGACAGAACTACTTCCTAAAGAAACTTGCGAGTCTCTCAACCTTTTTCAGAGTCCAAAACTCCATTGGGAGATGCTCGCTTGCGAATTGAGAAACCCCTTACGCTATGAGAATGGAAAAATCAAAGAGGCATAGATTAAGGCGTACGAAAACTAGTCAAAACCTTTGAAGGTGAAACGTAGACAGGAGGCAAAGACTCTGGTAGGTAAAATCACATGGCACGTAGTCGTCGGTTGTCCCAGATACAATACAGGTATGGCTGCAAATTCGGATTGCCAAGTTTCTAGTACAGAGGAAGAAACTTTGCAATGGTCAATCAATATGAACATGTGGAGAAAAACCGTAGGATTTGAGCTAGTAGAAGAGCCTTGCTTCAATCCAGAGATATTTGTATTATTCTCCAAGGGAAAGTGCGACCTTAAGGACAATCAGATCACCCAGGCAACGAGGGCAAATAAAGCCTCTCCACTCTTAGTAAGAGTATTATTAGTTTTTTTCTGATTTCTTCTTAATACTTTATTGTTATCGATTCAATTAGAAATAATACGTGCGGAATAACGTCAAGTATTGCATTTTAATATATTAAAAAGGTATCATTTCCGAAAACTTCGTAATGAAAATAGATAGGGATGCAAAGAAAATGAGCCGACGAACGATGATGAGATTGAAATAAAAGAAGACATATGTAAATTATTGGAAAAAGTATAATTAAAAATGACTGAATACTGTCAATATTGTGTATTTTTTTGTAATCGTAAATGTTTTATTAGCTTATTTTTTTTTAAATAATGGTCATTCAAAACGCAAAAATTCTCGATGGAAATTAAAACTTGATTGAAAATAATAACCAAGCTATTACCCAGTCACAGACTGAAAACGAGCAACTGCAATTTGCATTTTGTTATGTTCGTTTACTTCAAGTACATCCTGTGACACAGGTACTAATTAAATACGTGGTTGCAATAATTATTGATTCTAGTAATCATCACATCGAGAACATATTTTTCTCCAGGAGGCTGAAGTTTTAATAAATCCTGAACTACAAGGAGGTCATTTATAAGATATTCCATTGGAAATAAGGATGGAAAGTTAATAACTATCAACCACGTACTATTGATAAGTTGGTTAAGCTAACATGACATTAAAGGAAATTTTTCACCACTTTTGACAGTCATATAAAGCACTATTTTTCATTAGAGAAGCAGTTGAGGCATACATAAATACGTTCGAAATTAGTAGTACATATAATAATTTTATGTTTTCTACCTTTAACTGGTATGTTCATTTGAATTAACAGTTATAGGTAATAATGGGTGGCGCAAAAAGAGCGCATGAATTTGAGATGAGTAGTGGGAGTGGGAAAGTAAAGGAGCCGAGGGACGGGGGCTGGTTATTTTGTAGGTTATGGCGTCCAATTATAATAGCAATGTCGCTATATGTGAATCGTGGCGAATCGCGTTTTCATTTTCATTGTTGAACATTTTCAACGGCTTTTTCGCACAGAGTTCAATATCCCACGAAATGGTTCGATATCTGATTGCAACACAATACTTCATTGGGTTGCCTCTTTTCGCATAACTGGATCAGTTATGTAGGAGAAGTCTTCTGGTCGTCTTAGCCAGGCGCGAACTCCTCAAAATGTCGACAAAGTTAGGTCGTCGGTTCTTTAAGGTCCTCGCCGCTCCACTAGGGGGCGCGTTCAAACTCCGAACTTGTCTCGACGCTCGCTGCTATGTATCCTAAACGATGATTGTCAGAAATAACGGAAAACTTCGGAGAAAGAATTTGATGTGTTTCGACGCGGAAGGACGCGACCTGTTTGAAGTTCAATTGAATCGAATTCAATTGAACAAAGTTATAAATTGGATAATCTAAACATTGTAATCATGTAAGTCCATTTTGTAATCAAAATGAAGCAGAGTATACTTTTTTGAAATTCATGAGTTCTTTTTGCGCCACGTTGTATAGGGTTAATATTTGCCTATTGTTTATAATAAACAACTCAGAATGTTAAACATACATATACTTTGTTAATGTTTGTTTATACACAATGAAAATTGAAGATATAACTTATCCATGGCGAAACACAAAAATACTTGATTTAAAATGAAAAATACTTTGCAAAAAAGATGTTCATAACACACAAAGATTATTTAATTTGAACTTTTTTATTCTTTCATGCTCCGACTCATGACTTATAGTTTCAGATCTTATATGAATTTTGTATATTCGTTGTGTTGTACGAGGATGACGCAACATCAATATATTAAGAGAGAGAAAGAGAGAGAAAATTACTTCCTCCGTAGTGAAACTTTGATTATGTAAATGTTTCTTTAGATGTAGTTCCAGTTAGTAAAAATTCAACTGTCTGCTGTGCAGTGAGACGAAGCATTATTGTTATGCAACATTAACTCGCTGGTAAATATTTTGTGGTTTACTGTAACTCCACATTGATCTTCAAGCTTAGTTGCTTTCACTAATCCCTTCCACTACGAAAGAAACTGCGTACATAACTTTGTTTAGAGACCTTTGCTTTAAGCCACATTTGGTGTTTGTGAATCTTCGTGAATCCACACACGACTAACCTGGCGGGTAGGAATATCATAAAATGGTATGCCAGTTTTATGAGCTGTCACTATCTTAAAAAGAATACGATGTACTCCAGCACTTACCTCATTACCTTCAACCGACCTTGAAATCATTCATTCTCTTGACGAATTCATATTCATATTTAGTTCGGAAAATATGCGTACCACTATTTTATATGTAGCTCAAAATATGCAAAGAGGCCCTCATATGTACATAGCTGTTTTTTTATTTTCTGTGATGTTTATAATCTTAAAGTTTTTAAAAAGATTAGTACAGTTTAGTGTGCATTATAGAAGGTGAGATATAGACAAAAGATCGGAATAGGTCAAGATCATACGATCAATTCACAATTTTCAGAATTTCCTGTTTTTCCTTGTTTTCATTTGACTTTTTGTTGGTGTCGTTTGCCAGCTATGTTTGCTTTGTCTTACATCAGAATCATTCAGTTTGTCACAGGTCTATGATTTTATTGCTTAAATTTCAATATATCTCAAAATATCAGTTAATGTTTGCAATTTTTTTGTTATTTATTACATTATTTTATTCACGTTTCTTTGTTGTTTGTGGGTGAATCTGCAATCTTGCAACACAATCTTGATTGGAATACTGAGATTCTTAAGCACCTCAAATCCTTCTCAAATTTTAAACACTTACTAAAAACACTTAACACTTAATTAAAATAAGTACTACAGTTTGCTGAAAGAATTTTGAATAGCCCGAACTCATAAATAATCTAGTTGTTAGAAATAAAGTACAAAGCATTGGTTTGAAGAACAAAAAAGTGAATAAAATTTGGAAAAAAAGCTACTACAACTTGCAAAGTAGGTACAAACGTACATTAATAGTGACAAAATCGGCAAGGAATGGAAAACGTCATACCTTAACCCAAGTCATAAGAAGGGAAGCAGAATGTATCGTGGAACTTACAGAGGTATTACAGTAAAGGCATCGATAAACAAATTATATAACAGAATACTAAAATCAGAATAAAACAAGAATCCTCTAACATTGAGGCTGATAACAAGCTGGACATGTAGATCAGCAGTCGATCACCTAATATATCTTACAAAAATTCTAAAAAATAAAAGGAGCTCCACTTATGACTTTTTGAACCAAAAAGCTTACCACTGGTCATACTATGGGAAACTGGAAACTTCAGTCTCATCTCTTCACGCGACACTATAGCGTGAGCCTTGGTAACTTCAACATTGCACCTCTATAATTTAGTGTTCGTTCATTTGAACCACAATCCTATAATTCGCATAATTCAGATTTAATTTTTGGCTTCTCTCTTATCTTCGTATTGTACACTTTGATATTCAAAACTTTCTGCCATACAATAACTGAATTACGTCTTGATTTTATAGAATATGGTTTATATCAAAGTTATCTTGATTCATCTTCCACTTTCATACGTTCATATATTTTCCTGATGACTTATCTTTCGAATTCTTCTTAATCTTTCTTTATCGTACATATTTTATAACCGTATGAGACTACTGGGTAAATAAGAGTTTTATAAATCTGCATTTTGACAGTGCGGTTTAGAAGTTTGTTCTTTAGTAAACTCTAATTTGTATAGTAGGCTCTAAATCTAGCTTCTATTCGCTCCTTGATGGATTCTGAGTAGTGTGCAGTGTTGTTATCAAATTTTCAAAGTACTTTAAGGTTTTCACTGCCTTAAATGTTCTATACACTTTGTTGGAAGTTTGATTTGCTAATGCGTTTTACTGTCATTCATTCCGACCTCTCTAGCTTTCTCTTCTGTCTTCAAAAAACGCCGTCAACTAGTTTTACTTCTTGCTAACAGTGCGATATCATCAGCTTAGGCATATATTTGTGTCGATTTGTTTAATACTCCGGTAGTTAAGATATTTAATGATGGAGACATTAGTGTTAAAATTAATGAAAGATTGCCGGAACAAATTCTTCATTGAAATCAATCGGAAAGACTAAAAAGGAAAAAACCACGAAAAAGTTAGCGAAAAGCCGTCGATAAGAAAATAAAAGAGCTTGGACTTGAGGTCTCTGGCTGGATAGAGATAGAGTCAAATGAGGTGGAAAGAAGATAATACATATTTTGATATATTGGACGTACCTCATTTATCTTTTCACGTGAAAATGAATGTTTGTAATGTATGATGTAAGTACATCCTCCAAACCTTTCAATATACGAGGCATTTTTTTTAAGTAAGTACCGTTTTGCGATTCCGCCGTCGCAATCCAAAGGTCGGCGTTCCGCACATGCGCGTTGGTTACCTACATCTCTTGTCTACGCACTGACGCCATTACAGTCCGATTCTTCATTGTGTACGTTGTTTACTGAGTGTTTAAGATGCCTCCGATAATCGTGAGTCCAGCCGATTGTGAAGTACGGGCTGTTATACGATTTTCTTAGTGCTAAAGGCGTAAAACCGATCGATATTCATCGTGAGATCTGTGAAGTTTACGCACAAATTATTATGAGTGATCATCACCAAAAAAATTGAAGTTTAAGAAAACAATTTCTGTCCGGAAAAACATGTGCACAGTTTTTTGGGACATAAAAGGAGTATTGCTGGTGGAGTTTCGGCCTCGTAATGAGACAATCAATGCAGCGTCTTATTGTGAGACATTGAACAATCTGCGTCGTGCAATCCAGAACAAAAGACGTGGCAAGTTGAGTAAGGGTACCATTTGTTCCTGCACTTGAAGAAACACCTGGGCGGTCAGAGTCTTCAAGACGATAATGAAGTCAAAACAGTTGTGATACTGTAGTTAACAAGTCAGGTGGTAGAATTTTATGAGGAGGATATACAAAAACTGGTGCCACGTTATGACAAGTGCTTCAATATTCACGGAAATTATGTAGAAATGTAGATTAAGGGACAGGCTTTCATGTAAAAATAAAATTATTGCGATATCTTTGCACTTCTTTTCTTAATTCCAAAACGGTACTTACTTAAATTTCACTTTGAAGGAAACTTAATTTATTCAACAGACGTGGTAGTTAAAACGAAATATTTATGCTGATATGGAGTTATTTTTAAGAAATCTACTTTATTTTTCCATTGTAGTGAGAAAATCTATCAAATAAATTATTTGGGATATCTGGTTCTCATCATTTTAATAAATTATTTTATCTTTCTTCCGCTTCCTCGCTCAGATGTTCCGATTGTAATAAGTAGGATGCTAAAAGAAAAAGTGAAAAATTCAGTGGAATATTGAATTTATTATTGTTAGGAGCTCGTCTATTGACTTAGACTTTAAAGACGGTCCTGTTCTATCATATCAATAGAATCAAAAACTAGAGTGGACACGATATGCAACATATTATTCTTTGTAACTTATTTACAGTATGTTATGTCTGTTGTCATAGAATCAATTTCTAAAAACGCCTTTTTATTTGTTTACATTCTAGAACCTAAATTATCAAGAAATTCGTTTTGTATAAATAGACGTTTGTGTATCAGCGAGTTAGTTACTAAATTTTATCCCGAACATATCGGGATAGACAAGTAAACGGTGTGTTTAAATAAATAAGTATGTTTTAATTTAATTAATAAGTCATAATGCATTGTTAAGTGCATAAATAAAGTAACTAATTAAGAAACACAGTTTAAATTAATTAGAAGAAAAACATACGTTAAGTCATTTCGTTTTTCTATTCAAATTTATACCGGTAGATTAAAGATTTGTTTACAAATTTTTTCCATCACCACTGTACAACGTCAGGTGTGCTAACTAGAAATACTGGTAGCATTTCTATAATTGTGAACACACTCGCAGTAATTATTTAATTAGTACCGACGGCAAAACAAGGAAATGAAGGAAAATTATAATACCCATAAAAGTTTATTCTTACGAAATAGTAGTTTGAAATGCCACCACAAATGTGGGCAAATAATGTAATTAACGGAATGAAGTTCTATAAAAACCAGGTATTCCTTTGGTTTATTAACTTGTCAATAAATCTATAGCTCAGATGATTAAAGATATATTTACTAATTTTATTATTTTTATTGCTTACGAAATCACGAAGTTATAAATTCATAATGGTGTCACACATGTTTTATACGTTGTTTCAAATAAATTCAACTAATTTCGCCAAACATGTGAGACATAAGGCTCTTTGTTACTTTTTTCCTGTATTATCCGTAGTGGTCAGACTCTTCTTGTGGGCGATGTGTTAGTTCACATTGGCGATGCCGCTTTTGCGATGTCATCGCGCGTTGTCCTGTTCAAATGGGTTAAGCGTCGTTTTAGTTATTTTCTAGCTTTCGAACCAAAAGGACGCAATGAATTTGGTATCCAAACGATTATTACTTATAGAAAGTACACGACTGCGAAGGCTAATTTTAAAGAAAAGCAAAAAAATACAAGGCGTTTGTGAACTTAATAGAAATAGACTTGCTTATGACGAATTCCATCCCCTTTATGTCAGTGGAAACGTTTGATTACATTCTGGTAAAAATCAAGCATCGACTTCAAAAGAAAACAACTACGGTCTTCGACTTCATACTGAATAAAAATATAAACATGAGCGCACCACAAAGGCGATGCCGCTCAAAAAAACGAACAAGATCGAAGCTCGAGCGACGTTGAGCGTTGGTCTTTTGAAATGTGAACACATTCATTCAAAGTCTACATCCAGAAAGATTTTTTAACACCGCTGGAGCGGCCTCGCTCGACGCTCACCGCTTGAGCGTTGCCAAAGTGAACGTATACTTACTCTCGACATCTTTCAAACAGACTATATCATATCTCCGTATAAAGTAATCATATATTTCCTACTTCTACCGGCGGTATATTTTATAACGTTTTAATTCACTAGGAATTATAGAATACGGTTAATTTCCTAATGGAATTTTCAATGTCTCTGTCAAGATTAACGCCTTACATTCCGTGATTTATAGAATACCGTTGCATTATACTACGGCATCTCAATATTTCACAAAGAAAAATATATTAAGATACTTTAAGTTATTGCCACTCCTAGAAGAATTATAGATATACTGTTTTTTGTATGCATAATAGGCCACAAAATTCCCTAATGTGTTGTTAAAATGGGCATGGCAAGACCAAAATAGGCATCAAAGTAATCACGTGGGATTTATGGTCATTCTTACATATACTTCGTATACCTTGTGATCGGTCTTAATGATCGTATTATTTTTTTTTTTTAGTTTAGGTAAACTAACATCTAACCTACGGGACTTGTATGGCAGATGTCGTGACTTTCAAAGTCAAAGGTCGTTTCATGCCTTTGAAAATCGCTATGGGATTGTTTAATTGGCATTGCACGAAGAATGTACGCTATAAAGGGTGTGTCAGTAATTGCACATCAAGAAAATGATGAGCGTATTAATTTGAGATTTGATATATCTACTTCCATAAAATATTTTAGTAAATATATGATAATCGTGAAACTTATCTCAGTTGTATTAAACTGAAGTGACAAGTCATAGTTTTATTACTGTCGAAAATTAAAAGGACAAGATACTACTTCAATGTTTTTATTTAATTATTTAACTAATCTAGAAAAATGAGTGGACATTAATACGGTTTTTGGGCGGAATTGGATCATTCTCATTGGATCTTTAATAAAACAAGAATTGACTTATATATATTCAAATCAATCAAATCAAAACCTAAAGAGAGTTTACGGTCCTCGAGGCGGTCGACAGATCCACAGAAAACCACCTATACTGTATTAAACTAATTATCGAGAAAAAACTGCAATAGAACAAGAAATCCATTTACTATATGAGAATCTGCTGAAGGCATATGACAGTGTACCACTTAGCAAACTGTGGACAACGCTAGAGCTAACAGACATCACAAACAGATTAATAAAAACACTCCAATGAACATACGATAAACAGGGTGATGGGAATACCTCTTAATGACAACACTATACTATACATAGGTATCGAAGTAAATGTAAATAAAGCTGAATGTATGTTAATCGGAGCAACAGCACTGCAAGGAATGCAAATACATAAGAATGAAAATAACACAAGATGGAACACACAATACAGAAATCAAAGAGAGAAGTATACAAGGCAGAGAATCCAGCTATATATATGATAAATCGACTATTATAGGACCAAACAATATCAAAATCTAACAAACAACGAATATAAAACACGATCCTTGAAACATATGGCAGTGAAGCGTGGCAGATAAGATAATTAAGCGAAAAAATGGTAATGACGACCGAAATGGACTTCTGGAGAAGAGTAGCTACCAAATCCAGAGGGAAAGGATAAGAAATGACAGAATAAGGGAGATACCTATTGGTAGACACACATTAATCGTTAACATCAAAACCAAACAACTAATCTGATATGGTCATATGTACAAATATATAAAGACATAGTCGAAACTTTCAATTTTTATATTATTTTCTTCTTCTTCTTCTTCCTGCTGTGTATAGGCATCATTGCCTGTTTTTCTTCACATCATTGCCTCTGCTCAGTCACCTGGGAGGTTGTCACTCCATCTTTTCCTAGGTCTTCCAAGGCTTCTTTGTCCTGCTGGTGATTTGTCCCTTGATATTTTCACAAAAGATTTTTTAAGAAATTTGAGTTTATAATGAGATGCGATCCATCAATCATAGAATTGTAAGCCGCAATCACGAAGCATTGGGCTATCAAAACTATTTTACATTTGAAACCTCATTTGGCTAAAGACACATATAAATGATTCGTTTGAAAAAAAAATCGTGATGAAACTTGTGAAGTTAATCTAATTGAAAGTACTATTATAGAAAAAGAAGAATGCAAAATTGCACATTTCTTAGCCGAACTTGAGCCTGCGACCATTTGGCTGCAAGGCGACAACGTAAATCGTTGAGAGACAAAATTAACATATGATATTATAGTCAATTTGATCAATAATATTCAACAGTCAATAATAATTTAAATTAAGTGAATGCTATTGACATAATAAATATCACTTAGAAAATATTAAAGTCATTTTTTGACTAATTTATAAATCTTTTATGTTCCTTGTAGCGCCATCTGTTAGTTATATTTTAAAGTATAATAAAGAAGTTTTCTATTATTTTGTTTCATATAAAAATAAAGTTAATTAACTCACGCATTGTAATTAGATATTTCACATTTTTTTTAATTAATCATATCATTAAGAATGAGAGAGTATACGAAATTTTAAATCAATAGGTTGACTAATAAACAAATAAACTGACAAACTAACAGGGTCAGTTTAACAAAGCGTAGTAAAACTATTGCATCAATTCTTACGAATAATTTGTTATACATTGACAATGAGAAATATTGATATTATTATAATTTTTTTGAATTATATATATAAGCGAAAGTTAACAAACAATCTCTTACTAGTATTTTTCATGAAACTTCTATCTGATCACTTTATATGAATGAGCAAATTTCAGTGTGTTCACTTTCATATGCTATCAAAAATCAGTTATTTCAAGGTATCACTTTCGCACTATAGTCTGCTATAAACACATTTATTTCAAAAGCTCATAAGACAGTGAAAATATGGCAAGCTTTATAAGACTCAATTACTATGTCAATAAGTAATTCAGCCATGGGCATACAAGATCTGTAATATATTTCTATATATTTAGTAACATAATGTATTGTGCAAGTGTACGTATTTCATCTCATTCAGTTTGATTTTCTTTGCTATGTGTGCAGAGTAAATGTTTTGTTCCTTCATTTTTGCTGTTATGTATGGCTCCAGGAGTTGTCAATATTACTTTGGCAGGTGATGTTCAATTTAGTTTCAGTTTTCCCATGACATAATTTATCAAAATACCAAAATATATTAAAAAATGATGAAAAGTAGATTGTCTTTTATTCTTATGTTAGATGATATACCCAATGAACATTTTTGATATCAATCAATGCAGTAATACCAAGAAAGGTACTTTTTGTGATTATTAAAACCAAAAAATCAATTAACTATTTAGGATATTAATTAATTATTTATCGGTAATGTAATTTATCATAAAATACAGAGACTTATGTTCAATTTCTATGCTAAATTTTGGAAATTGTCCAACCGTATAACATTTGAATAATTGTTCTGTGAAATATACTTATTTCAGCTACATAAAGTACCTTACCAATTAAATGATATGACATCAGTTTCTTCTGTACTTCATAATAATATCGATAAAATGTCATTTGTGATCAAAAATTGTTTTTCATCTTTAATGAAGTTTTAATACGACAAAAACTTATTTATGACCCATGAATGAATAAGTTGTTAGTTATATGGACTTAGTAACTATTTCAGAATATATATGAATAGAATTTATGACTTTGTATACAGGATGATTAACACTATAAAATTACTCCCACCTATATTGAAGCAAACAAGGTGGCCTAGCAGCCAGTGACAGCTTTTGACTTTAACAGAAGGTAATATAGAAAATCTAATTAGATTAAAAAAATTTTTTTGTTACTTCTGGAAAACGCTAGGACCTTTAACCCAATAGACAATTGAAAAAAAGAACTTACTCACCTATTATTAAACGAAAGTAGTCATAAGCTTCAAGACACAATAATAATGATCGTCGTTTAAAAATCATTTAATTTTTAAATTTAGAAATTTTATAGTCCAAGACGAACAATAGTTGCAGTCAATTCTACGAACTTCAAAGTCGTAAAAACATTTATTGGAATTGTCAACAACATTGAGAAATTATTTTTCAGTAAACAGCTTTCCAATATCTCCAGGAAGGTTTTAATACTTGAAAAAGCAAGGATGAAAACGAAATGACACCAGATATAACTCTAAACTTGTTTTTTAGCTTATTTTCATCAGGGACGGATAACATTTTATTATTTCAACTATAAAGTCATCTGGAAATTAGTCACCATCAGGGGTTCAGTAAAAGAAAACTTTACTTTAATCAGTTGCATAATACGTCTTATTTTAACCTTCGATAGTTTATAAATAAAAGACAAGTTCATATAAAACAATAATTTTATTACCAAAAAATTGGTACACTTACGGTTACTTTTCCACATAATCAACGAAGAGATTGAGACATTTGTTATATCTCCGTGGACAAGCTTTTCCATACCTTGTTCAAAGAAAGTTGCCGTCAATGTAGCGCACCGTTCAGTAAGAATAGATTACAAAACAGACTGCGGTTTTCTTCAGCCATTCTGTCAACTCGTTGAACCAGGCTATTTAAAACGACAGATTTGCGTCCTTGGCCCCCTTCATCCTGCACATTACAGCCATTTTGAAACTTTCGACACCATTCACGTCCAGCACTATCACTAATAAAGTTTTCCCAATACACACGACTCATTCTCCGATGAATTTCTGCATCATGGCCTTTAATCTGTAGAAAACGAATCAACTCACACTTGGCGTGAGCATCAATGATAGCGGACATGTTTACGTGGTTGTAGCACAACGCCGAATGACGTCTGAATATCAACAATGGTGGAGTGTGTAGTGCAAGAGCTTCGCAGTCGCCTACAACGCATGCCCGCTTTCTTCTGCCCGCGAAGCGTCTGCACGGAGTTATTGGTGGTTGAGAAAAAAACGGCTCTCATATCTATATAGTTTTGGAAACTTCTCTTTTGTTGTTTGAGGAGAAAACGATGGCGATGTCTCATGTAAAAATTGCAACAATTTCCTCAACCATTGCGAATATTTTGTATTTGTTTTTCAAAATTTTCTAAATTCTATTCTATTTTTAGCGTTTGGAATTGTTGAAGAATTATAACGACATGAGTCAAAATGTTTTGAAAAATTGTAAACCAAAAAGTGAAATCTTTATCATGTAGTCTAAGTTTATAGGCGCTGACCTTATGGATTGCAGATTTCACTGTGATGTCATCATCATTCTCAACATCTAACGTTAATCAGTTCTTTCGTATATTCATAAACAGTATCAACTTCTCTTGAATGGAAATCCTACCTACTCTATGATGATCGTGGTAATCTCTTTTAGATTATTACATCTAGTATCTGAGTTCTATGAGACGATAATAAAAAAAGAGCAAAATCTTCATACGTGTACGAAAAAATTCACACTGATTTGTTGGTTGTTGATGCTGCAGATATCATCAAATGAATTTGGTGTGCAACAGTGTATATAGATGGTTACGATATTTATTTTTTATTGTTTTTAGAAGCTCATTCAGATCACAATTCATGACTTATACCACATCATAAATTAGGGCAGTTACCTCGTGAAAAACTTCAATAATCAGCCAACCAACAGGTGCCCATTGCTACCCTGGAAGCCATATTACGATGATGATAATGAATTTTATTCAAAATACTATCAGCTATTGAATTAGCCTTACGACTGAATGGATTTACGAAGTTCCAAAAAAAAAACAAAAACAGTGCCTGGATTTAATGGAATTCTAAAATTCGGCAGAGGTATGGCGCCTTTGATGTTTGTTTTTATTATAGCAGGCGGTTTACTTACAATGTTTCTTTTGAACTAATTTCTAGGAAGGTCTATTCATTTTTATTTGTTTT
This sequence comes from Diorhabda sublineata, assembly GCF_026230105.1. Lineage (NCBI taxonomy): Eukaryota > Metazoa > Arthropoda > Insecta > Coleoptera > Chrysomelidae > Diorhabda > Diorhabda sublineata. The sequence goes on along the minus strand of NC_079477.1, from coordinate 5,734,556 downwards.
GTTTTCTCATTATCTAGAACTTTCGAGACCTTCTTTTGAGATATATAAGGAGTTTGTGTAGCTCAGTTAGTTAGTTTACAATAAATAGTTATGGTCATGAATAGAGAATCAATAGAGAATAATAGAAGAATTTAAATAAATTATTCAAGTTAGTTAAGTGTTAGTGATAAGTGAATTGTTATAAGTTAGATAAGTATAGTGTATGGTGTTTAAATAAATTAAGAACATAAGAGACAGTCTTTTATTAATATACCTTACGAATAGAAATCGTATAAATAAAGTAGTAAAAAATTACATTATAATTGCTTCTCTTTATTCCAGTCGCGATGTATACAATACTCTAATATATACATACGTACGTAAAAATGAAAGGATGCATCATATTCAAGACCAACTTTCATGGTATGGTTGATACAATTCCAATGGAATTTGGTAATATAAATATGCCGCCAAAAGCAGAAAAGAAACTGTTTCTATGTACGTTTAGTACTGCTAATAAACCAAAAGATGGCTGAAACTCGAGGCTATCTAAAGGATATGGTTGATCTATGGCGGTTACCACAAGAGCGACAGAAAAATCAATCTCATTACTTAATTGTCAGATCTCTTACTGTGAGTTAAATCTGTATTCATTTCTTTTATGTTTGATATTCAGCCATTATATTTTAAATTATTAAAATGTTTGTCAAACAGCACAGTAAGAAATAATTTTATTATAGTATTAAAGTTCTTGGACACAGCATTTTATCAATAAATCAAAGTTATGCGTGTCAAATTCATTTAAAATCGTTGATTCTATTTTGTTCATATTAAAATAAATGATGAAACTAGTTTTCCACATTCATGAACGTTTTCCTAACATGGTTAAAAGCCGTCTATCAAATTTTCCACCTGTTGGGAAGGTGTGCGTGTACCAACACCGACAAAACACGATCAATAATCCTCAAAGTCACCTCAAATCCTGGTGTGTCGTAAATTCCTTTGTTTGTAGAAGGTAAACGCACTTGAATATCAACTTAGTTATTTTACACAGGTTCAGAGTTTATACCTGAAAGAACTACATAATGTATCGATAACGGCTGGATTTTATGCTTAAATGATTATGTTCAGGTATTGTTACGATATGATCAGAAAGGTGATTAAGTGTAATCTTTTTAGAAGCAAACAATATAAATTTGATGTGGATTTATTAAATGAGAATATGTATATAGAGAAACATGCGAAGTGTACTACAAAAATACGGTGAATGAATTTTTATAACATTATTTACCTAAACTACTAAAAAATTTACAATTATTTAATAAATTCTATATTATCTATAAATTTTTAGACGAATAAACATTATAATTATATATATAATTATTTTTATTATAGATTTTTCTTTCGAAAGTTGTAAACCAGTTTGAAAACGGACGAAATGTTTGATGAAAAATGAAGAAAAATCTTCTCTGAAATGTTTCTCTTTAAAAATTGGGTGCCAATTGAAACGGAAAGAGCCTCTTATATCGTACTTTCAAATAAACTGATTGAAACAGATTATTAACATGTAACAAATCTTGTACAAGACGAAAGTAGTTTCCTCTAAATACTATATTATACTCCATGGACATTCAAGCAATTTTTTTCTAAGTTTCAACTACCGTATACAAAATTTTTGCCAAAAGTTTAATCCTAATGGTTGATAACTCGCCTTGTATAATAACGAAAAAGCAGTTGTACTGTAGAATCAGGGTCATTCTTTCGATTATTTTGTAATACAACGTTTCCCTAATAAAACTGTAGGTACAAACATACACGGTTTCTTCAAAAAAAATATTATTAGTGAGGGTATATAAAAAATTATGTATGATATCATTTATTTTCTTCCAGAGATTATCAAAATCATAAAAGTTTTCTAATTGAAAGTATGGTTTTCCGGAAAATTCAATTTTCATGAATTTTTTGATATAATAAATTTTCAAAATCAATTAATTGTAACAAGCATTCATTATAATTTCTGTTTGAAGGCGTACTATCAGTTAGATCTAGTTATTTAGTAACATTTCAATTCTTTTTTGAAATTGCATATTTCAAATTTTAAACTTATTTATATATATATATATAACCAAAGTATCGTCTTTAGGGTTAATTTTACAGCCTAGGGTGAAGCTAATGTTTATACTATAGTTTGAGCTCTAGTTTAAACCAAGAATAAACAAAATTGCTCTATTTTATAGCTGACACTTAAACAGGCATTTTTCTGTCAATTTTTGCGGCATCGATGGGTTATCTAAGTTATTTTCAACTTTTTCAAAAGTGTTGATTAACGTTTCATGTTCTCTAATCAACAAATCTCTGGAAAAGGGCTTTTCCCTAGCTGTCTAAAAACAGCTATAATTGTTTCTCTGCACAAGGGTGGCGAGAAAAATAACACTGGTAACTATCTTCCTATTGCATTATTACCAATTTTATCGAAGATAATTGAAAGACTAATGAAAAACCGTCTATTGCTTTTTCTTTTTCAACATACTGCTTCGGTTTTTTCTGATTTCGCTAAGGCCTTCGATTATGTTGATCATAAAAATCTGATTAACAAACCAGAGTATTATGACATTACATTATCTTGAATGTAGAAAACAATTGGTAAGAGCTAATAGTAAATGCTCGAGTAATTTGTCAGTTGGCAGTGGTATACCTCAGGGTTCAGTTTTAGATCCAATTCTTGTTTTGGTATTAATTAATGATGTCACAGACTTACGAATTAATGGTAAATTCACTTTATTCGCGGATGAAAGCAGTGTAACCTGGAGTGGTCTAGATATACATTCTACTATGGGTAAAGATCTCATAACTATTAAGTCCTAGTTTCACGCAAACAGACTCTGTTTAAACATTTAGAAAACTTTAGTTTTATCCTGTTCTACAAGCTATAAAACTCAATATTGAGTTAATACGATCCTACAATTAATTCAATTGAGTTTCTTGTACTCTCTCTGTACATGTAGATCTTGGCGAAAAATTATACTCTGCTTGTTTTGCTATTATAGTCCCAGAGCTGGGACTATAAAAACCAGGGTCGATAAGTTGCGCGCCATTTCAGCTTATAAACTGGCAGCCTCAACTTAGTACATCACCAAACGCCACTTCTTAAAGTCAGCACAGGTCGGATATGAAAATGCTAGCCCGTTTTTCTCGAACGAAAAAATTGGCTGAAAAACCTCATAACGGGCGCGCGTGAAACCTTTTGTAACGTGGGGTTTAAACCTCAAATAAGAGCGGTATAATAGAGCAAGAAGTTTTGTAAGCCGGTAACCCCTCGTAAGAAGTGATCGAAAGTGTCGGAAAACTCATTTGAAAAACCACATAACGTGCGCGCGCGAAAATTTTTTAATTAGTTTTTTGGGGTCTCAACTAAGAGCAGTTTCTTGTGACACCACGAGCTGTTACTCAATACTGAGCAACAACAACAAATAATAAGGCATTTCTACTTGAAATAACTTATTATTCTGTGACAGAATATTTGTTTTGAAATTGAAATGTTTGGAAAAGTTGTATAAACAGAAATGAATAAGGAACAAAAAATGGTTCAATTTCTATGAAGTAGTGATTCTGGTTAACATTGTGAAGAAATTCAAAGAAACAAATAGAACGAATCCAAAAAAAGTAATCTGGCAGCCTAGAAGAAAAAGGAAAAAAATTGGGAGGAGTTGACAAGGAAATTTAATGATGAAAATAATAAAACCAATATGTGGAACAATTTAAAGATTCGTTCTAGAACGAATAACTTTTTATTTTCTCGGCGCGTCGACAATGTTAATAATTTCTTCATCATCATCGTCAAGTTCATCAAATATGAAGTGCGATCTTTCTACCAAAGACTTTTATAACATATGTAAAAATTAAGCAATTTGAATTGAAAAAGTTAGGTTCGGATCCTCTGATTAATGTTAAACTGCTGTTTAAGTTACTCACAGACCGCTGATAACGTTCAAACCGAAGTTTGTCAGTAAACACCATCTATGAAACGTGAAAACAACGGTATCTGAAGTTTAAACCAACGTTTGAGGTTTAAACTTCACTTGTTAAATTTGGTCTTAAATGCTGACGATAAACTACAGTTTGGAACGGTTGCCACATAAAAAAACCACTATTCATTTACCAAAATATTTCTTCTTATTTTTCTTCATCTTTCAAAGAAAATTCGCAATTTTTCAATTTTTAAAACTATCCTGATTTTAACCTTTTCAGTAATCGTGTTGAGAGATTGTTCAATAAACTATGGTAGTATGCTTTCGAAACGATGATACATCGGTTTCTTATAATTTATTGTTGGGAAATTTTCTGCAATAATTTCCAAAGTTTTCCGAATAGAAAAGTAATGCAACTACTGGACGCTCTGTAAAATTAAATAGATTTTTCGTACATTCTAAAAGAACATCTTCTAAAAAGTACACCTACTTGCAACATTGAAGAAGCAAATTTAGACAATCGAATTAAGCAATGTACGAAGTTAGCAAAAAGATATTTTTTTCTTAAATTAATGCTTGAACGTCTGCATGCTGGCCGCTTAACCTCGCTGCTCTATGAGCTTTCAGAAATAAAGTAAATCCTATTAGGATAATGTTTAAATCATCAGAATAATAGAGACAAGCATTACATTAAAATAAAATACGACCACTACACATTTAGATTGATTTCTATTTATATAGTCCTCTTTACTATCAGATACCATTAACGCTAAGTAATCATTAAATTAAAAGATGCCGATCACTATAGATAGAAACAAAGGTTTAACCGCAGAATTGTCAAGAATTTTATTTGGTATCTATTAAAATAGCAAGTGAAAAGAGCACGTTTCATCGTCTAAAAGGTTATTACAATGTTCTATCTTTCCGACTTGTAAATTCTTCTAAAACAACTTAAAACAAAGCCATTAAAAATACTCGTTAACTATTAACATTGTCAGATAATTATGCGAAGAAATTCCAGATGAAACTCAAATAATTAAGTTCCCTGCGAAGAGACAAGTAGTTTTATTACAAAAAAGCAAGTTCATTAGTCAGCATTATCATATTATATTTGAAGATTGTAGCCATTGGTACTTCTATAAGGAGTTTTATCTTGGAATAACAGATAGACGAACATTCGTATAGATCATTTTTTTAGACTCTAAAAGATGTCTCAAATGCCTTTTATTTACGTCTTATGATATTCAAGCTCAAAATTCAAAGAAATCGTTTGTTTTTACAAATATTTCTTAGCTTTCTTGCTTAGCTATTTACAGTATAATGTACACATAAAATGAGTATTGTGGGGTTGTGGCAATGAAATACCAAATAATAAAATATATATTTCAAGAGTATACTCTAATATTTTGTTGCCACAACCCTACAATAACCATTATATTCACCAATTTAGCAAAGACTTGAATTATGAACAACTCGCGATTCCCGTCGCGGCTTGAAAAGTTCAATAAAACAATTATTTCCATACTTTTTTCTGGCAACGTGGTTTAACCGTGACCTCTCTCCTGTTTACTTTTTTTTGCCAATCTAATGATAATTGACTTTTTGAAGGGTAATATATCTATATATTTGTATATAGATATATATCAGTGATCATGATATTTTCTAAAATTTTCATCAATGATCAAATGCATAGTTTACGATTCTATACAAACATTCATTTTTATATACATGGTATCTCTAAATTCGACTGCCAACGCTCTAGTGGAAATTCCTTGGGTCAAATTATGCCTATGGGGATAAGTAACTTATGTCTGCAAATGCATCCTTTCCAATATACAGGGTGTTCAAGTTTTAAAAATACAACGATTTTCTTTCGATAAATTTCAAATGGTGTGATCGATTGTTATTGAAACTTTTTCACAATTATCAGGTTGATAAACTTGTTCTAACATAAATAGGTGATCTGTAATCCATTTTGTGAATTGTAATAATTGTAAACGTCACATGAATCAAACTTAAACAATTTCATTTTAACATCAACACAGTTGTTTTCAAAGCCTCCCAATTTTTTAAGTCAAAGTAAATTTGTAACACCCAAAGTTTTCGAAAACGTACGCTTACCAATGCTGCCAAAGGTCGTATTTAAATGAAGGAGCTAGAAAATTTGAGGTTACTTCTTCATTTTCTATGATTCGTTTGTGTAAAATTGTTATTAATGTAAATTAAGAATTTTCGAAAAACGCGTAGTTTAATGAACAAATATCATTTTGTGGGACATCATTAACCTATCGATGTAAGTTGATTCGGAAGTTTTCTATTTTTTTTTTTTTTTGAAAAATCACAAAAAAGTTCACAAAACGATTAATTTCAGCGTAGTCAAAAGTCATTACTTTTTTATTAAGAAATGATGGTAGAAAAATTTAAAAAAAACATTTTATCCAGTGGCGGGTAATTAAGGGGTGGAAAGAGTGTCCTTGATCTCTACTACACAACTCTGGAAAAAATTAGAAATTATCTATTCAGGTTTATCAACCTGATAATTGTCAAAAAGTATTCAATAACAATCGATCATCAATTTGAAATTTATTGACAAAAAATCATTTTATTTTTAAAACTTCAACACCCTATATCTCGTAAAGGATGCGTTTGCGGACATAATCCCGATATATATAATTTGACACAAGTAACTTCCCCTACAGCGTTGGCAGTCGAATTTAAGGACACCCTGTATATAGATATGCTTTTATTAATTATCACAGTGTATTTAGTAATATTATTCGATAATAATTAAGTATACGTTTCATTATTTAAAAAATGATTTAATAAGATTAAAAAAATGTTAATTTTTTTTTCTTTTTCTTTAATTTCTTCTGATCGCTCAAAAGTATTGAATATATTCTCTTTGTCATAATCTATAATCATCTTGGTCTATGCGAGATCATCCACAAAAGGCATTTTGAATAATTCCTGTTTTTTAAATATTCTCTTGTTTTTTTCTTCTGTGATCCCTAGTGGATTATTATTATATATAAATGTAGTAATGTAAAAAAATCTAGCTTCATATTCAAAAGAATATTAATAAAGAACTAGCTTTGACTTTATTTTTTGACTTTTGATGTGTTTTTATATTTTTCAAAAAAATTATGAATTATGAATTTATATACATTACTTTATCAACCGTTAGACTTATTTGAAAATCAATTAATATATGTGTAAATAATTAAATAGTAAATAACTAGTAATACCATAAAGTGTGGGTGTTTGATGTAGAGAAGCAGAAAATTTGAAATACTTTATGGTATTAGTATCTTCCTTTTCTCTATAACTATAATATTATCAATATCACATTGTACGTTAATATCCGTTACCATAAATTCAATAGCAGATTTTCAGAGACTCATAGTTCCTGTTTGATGGACTCTACACAAAAATTTCTATATGTAACTATATGTATCAATATAATTTTTAGATTACACCATCATTAGGTTCTTTTGTATACCAAAATAGTTCCTAATTAAAAATACCAAGATTTACACCAAAAATTCTATTTGTTAGTGCATTTGAAATGTGTGGTTATTTCCACCTTTCAGTTTTATAAGAATAACAATAGTTTTATTGTATTCAGTAAGTTTTTTAAAAAATAATGATTTTTTTGCACGTTTCAAATGAGATTCGGCTACTAATCACAGAATTGTAAGCCGCGTTTACACACCGTTGAGTTATTAAACCTATTTTACATTTGAAACCTCATTTGGTTAAAGACCCAAATCAATGATTTATTTTACGAAAAATTATTATGAAATTCATACCAATAGAGCATGAACCCACGAGAGCATCAACGCATTATTAATGAAAATCGTTGAACGACAAAATCATACTATAATTCAAATAGTGATATTTAACATATAATTTCTTCCAAAGTTATAATTTTAATAATAAATATCAGTTTTAAATTAGTAACGCCATCTGTTGATGAAATGTTAGGGCTTTAATCAAAAGTGCTCTTTATTCTATGAGGATATATTCAAAAATTCTTAGCCTACTATAAAAACAAACAAATTTCAATGTCAAAATATTTTATTATTCAACATATTCTCCTCTTAATTGGATACATTTATTACAGCGAAATTGCAACGTCTCTAGACCTTTTAAAAAAAATGTTTCTTCTTGATTTTCAAACCTCCATAGCTTTTATTGTTAGTTGGAAGAAAATTTACGACCTTTCTAACTTTTTTTAAGTTGAGGAAAGAGATGATAGTCGGACGGATCCAAATCTGGTGAATAAGGGGGGTGTTCTAGTAATTCAAACCCTAAATCACGATTTTTTGCATGGCAACATGAGATTTGTGTGCAAGGTCGTTTTCATGCAAAAACAAAACACCTTTGGATAGCTATCTGAATTTTTTCTTTTCGAATAGTAATCTCCTGAACTTTTCCAGCAGATTTTTGGACTCGAAACTTCTTAAGTCTTGAAGAACCAGAGTGTCCCCATTCTATGGATTGTTGCTTTGTTTCTGTATCGTAGCAATGTACCCAAGTCTCATTCATGGTAACAATTCGGTTTAAGAAGTCTACATCGTTTTCAAATCGAGCACAGATCGAACGCGATGTTTCTACCCTTGCACGCTTTTGGTCAACATTCAAACATTTGGGGATCCATTTTGCAGCAATTTTTCTCATATCCAAATTGATGTGAACTATAAAATGAACGCGTTCGTATGAAACATTCAGTGTTTCATATATCCGTTTTAGCTCAATTCGACAGTCTGATAAAATCATGTCATGAACTGTATCGATATTTTCGGGGACTGACACAGAAACTTGCCTTCCCGATCGGTCATCACCTTCAATGGAAAATTTACCTCTTTTGAAGCTTGCAGTTCAATTTTTCACGGTCGCATACGAAAGACATTGATCACCAAGGGTATTGAGCATATCTTCGGAAATTTGCTTACCTCTTAACCCTTTTAAATACAGGTATTTGATGATGGCTCCATACTTCAATTTTTCCATTTTCACAATTTCGGTGGACAAATGTTTTCTTTTAATTTTTGAATTATGAATTGTCGTCAAGAGCGAGAACGTATCCGAAATGTGAAGTCAATAGATTCATTGAATTAAGTGAAAATTTGATTAGAATATTTCATCTAAATTGACTAACTAACATAGTGAATTTAAGAAAGGGCCATGAATAATACAGATGAAATACCACGTCTCTGACGAAGTCTATTGTTTACGAATTTATTAGAGGCAGATGCACCCTTTTCCCAAGCAACAGTTATTAATAATGTAAAAAGATTAGACGGGCATTAAACTAGCCAAACGGTTAGAGGGATAAAGTGACGTCTAAATAATTTATTTAGTTAGGGTGGCCTCAATAATGATTAAAAACTTATATTTTAATATTTATATTTATATATCTATTTTTCACTTACTGTATATTATAAAAATCTAGAAAACACAAAATTTGGATATTTGATCTTAATTAAAAATATGCTTCTCTTCTGTTGGCAATGTAAAAGGATGCTAGTGAATCTAAAAAGAGAATATAGGAAACATTTAATGATGAGTGGACAAAGAATAAATAGAACGAACAGATTTGATTACAAGACGGAAAAATATATATAGAGATAGAACTGAGTAAGAAAAGTCAATCAAATGTATGCTCCAAATAAGACAATTTTCGGGAAAAATAAATAGGCGAAGACATAAATAAAAGTATCATACAAATAGATAACAATACCTGAGTTAATATATGGGTGTGAAACCTGGATAATTAATGCAGCAGAGATAAAACAACTAAAGAAAATAACAGAGAAAACGATGGATAGGAAATAAATGAAGTAATTATATAAAAGCTCAAACAGGAACCAATAGGAAAGAAAATAGTTAAAAGATGTTTCAACGAAAGCGGGCACATAAAGAGAAGAACACGACAAATCCTTATAAGAAAAAAGACAGACAGAAAGAAAAAGACATGAAAAAAGAAGAACCAGGAAAACTAGGCTACAACAAGGAATGAAATCTGATTATTCCGACGCTCGAAAGGATACAAAGTGTTTTAGAGAAGAAGAAAATGAAGAAGGAGATCTTGATTAACTTCTTTAGCACACATGGCAAAGAAGAACTTATTTCTTTCGGTAAACCCAAGGCCTTCATCAACATTTATATCTAGAAATGTTTGAAATTTCTCTTTCGACCGAACAATATGGAGGTATTTATTTGAAATGGAGATCCCTTATTTTTAAAATAAATGTGCAAAGATAAGATTTTATATTTGTTCTTCGGTAGAAAACTGGATATTTTATCTGATAATTGAACATTCTTTTTGGCGGATCCTATGTATCAGAACATCCTCAAATAACAGTTTTTATTAATTTCTGTGCAACTGTTAAATAAGAGAATAACTAGATATAAAATAATATAAATAAACAAAGAAGTATGTATTTCTGTTTTATAGCAGACTTAAGTTTACTGAGACATCTCATGTATTGTCATTAATTTCAGACTTTTTATACAAAATGTAAATGAATATGAATGCCACACGTACGATTCATTTAAACACATGCAAAACGAAATAAGGAACAATGGAAGTAGAACGGTCTTAAAGTTGCTATAAAGACATCTTTGTTATTTCCTTGGTATATAATGTTGGCATTCTTGAACGTATGCGCTCATTTATTTTATTTACTACAGAACTATAAAAGGATCAAGTTATATTCAACTAAATGTGGAGTTTACATCAACTTATTAGACATAATTGATTTAGCTTATTCCCTCGTGGGTGAACAAATAACCAGTGCTATGTCCATTTTGGGTCATGTTTCGTTATTCCTTAATAGCTATAGCCGATAATTTGATAACAGAAATTATAGATTGGAATAGAGAGTTCACCTCATCGTAAGTTGGTGATTCTAACGGTGGCAGTTGTAGTGAATTATATGAATAATATAGTAAAACATTCTACCTATTTATAACTAGGAGATGTGTGGAACGGCTTTTAGTAATTGTACATATTAGTGAAATTTTGATATTAATATATTAATCCACAAGCTCATAATGATGGATATTAACCACTAAGATGAAACTGCAACACAAACCGGTGTTTAATATGATACTTTATACATATGTTCAAAAAATACAAAATTATTTTTTCCACGAATGCTATAAAATGTTCCACTTCCTAATGGTCTAAACGGAGAATTTTTAACGCAGTGAGAAATACCCATTATTATAGTGAGTAATAATTTCTCACTGTTATAATAACCATGAATTGTTACATCTCCAATTGATATCGCATATCAGGTAGACGACGCCACGAAGAGTTAAGTTTTCTGTTTTCATATTAACGAAAATATAAAAACAAAAAAACATATTCATCAAAAGTTAGAATCCTTGATAACTGATATTCCAGTACCAGAACCAGAAATGTTTTATACGACATGTCAAAAGTACATAAATTTGCATCCTGCAAGCAGTACTTACTTACTCAATCCTGATGCCTTTCAACCTCTTCAGGTGTGAGGATTGTTAGAGTTGAATCATCACGTGGCTTTCTTTTCCACCGCTGTATTCTTTCTTATCCCTTTTTTATTTGTTGCCATCTTATTCGTGGTGTTTCCCCTATCTTAATTTCTCCTGTCCAGCTCCTCCTAGGTCTTCCTTTCTTTTTTCTTCTTAGTTCTTCTTCCATACCTCATTCTCATGATACGGTTAAACCATCTTAATTGTCTTCCTTCGATTTTGTTTTGCATGGATTTTAAGTTCAAATTTTCTGTAATTATTAAAACTTGCCAATATTCTGGCACTTCTCCTGTGTCATATACTTAGTTCAGAGTTTAGTCTATTCTTGATGCCTTACTAGCTTCAGTTTCTGTATTGCTCACTTATTTCATCTTTTGTTGTAAGGGTTTCTGCTATTCCTACTTGTTTTTTAGCCTCTTTATTTACTTTTCTTCTTAAAGTTTTCTAAAATATTATCTTCCATAATATTATTTTCGTTTATTATTATATTTCTTTTTGTATCCATTATGATTATCAGTCAGTTGTTATTGTTATTACTTTTTTGCGTTTTTAATTCCTCCCAAGCATAGTTTTTTACTTTCCTTGGCTCACCTAGAGCTTAGTACAATGTTTTTTTCATTGTTAATACATCTAGTGTCATGTTTATTAATTATATCTGATTCCTTACTCACAAACCCTTCATGGGACCTGAACCCTTCATTGGTATCAGCTACAGAACAATGGAAGAAGTACTGAAAACGAAGGTAGATAGGAGCAAAACCAATTATTGGGATAACCCTGAAGGGCTGAGACAGGCAAAAACCCTCCGGGGAAACTATAACCAGAGAAGATCAGCTGAATGTATCAACCTAAGTAAGAACAATCTATGAATACTAACAGGTGGTCTATCGAGGCACTGTCATCTCAACAAACTCCTGAAGACGCAGATAATGCGGCTTGCAGATTTTTTTGCACAGAGGACGAAACCTCTATCCACATTCTCTCGGAGTGTGAAGCACTAAACAGCAGCTATCCCACATTCTGGACTTTTTATTAAAAGGATTAGGATTAATGGATCAACTGTAAACGCAGGATTCTCCAGTATCGTATCAAGAAAGAGAAACACAATAAATCCTTTGGGTCCCAGTATATACGAGACCCCAAATCCATACATAGGTACCCACATTTATTTAGATGCTTTTGAGACATAGCTTATTATTTTTACTTAATTTATTAGAGAAGTTAAGTAGAATTAACAAATCAGCTGTTCTCGAGTATCGCAGCAAGAAAGGGGGACGCAATAGATCCTCTAGGTCGCATACCCCAATATCTACATACATACAATCTTGTGCAACAGTGCTTGTTTTCCTTTCTGCTTTACTGCGCTAACACAAATATACTATTCGAGATTATTTAATTCAAAAAGGTAGCTATGTGTTCTTTTATATAAGCTTATTTGTTGATACCTCATCTTTGATCATTATATTTTATATTATACATTAAATTCATTAATGAGCGTTTCCCATGGAATAGGTGAAGTATTATATATTGTTGCTACCATCGTGAATTGTACAGATTCAGTCTCACGAAATAATTTGTTCAAATTGTTAAGGTAATAAATTACGTTTGTCTCTTGAAGGATACGATCTCAAGGATTCTAATCTTTATAAGTTGACATTTATTTACATTTATCATAATTCAATATTTCTTTTCTTGTATGGAGTGTCTACATTTTTGATGAAGTCGAAATTAATCTTGTTTATTATCTGCTAGTCACAATTGTCGATGCGATTTCATTAGATGAGGATTTCTTTATACTTGTTTTTTGCTAATTCTAGTTAACCAATAAGATGACATCGAACTATCTTTATATAGGAAGTAAGATAGTTTATCTGAATGTTTCGCTAATGATATAGACGTTTTATAACGTTAATGCTAAATCGGTTAATATTCAATCAAAATTAACAGTCTATTTGGCGTGCTTACTGTTTTTATGTTAAAAAGCGCAGTATTTCTATTAGTTTTTGTCGCCTAATCATTAAACGTACAAATATTTATCTGAATAATTTATAACATTTGTTTATGCGATCGTTCAACACAAAAGAAAAGAAAATACACAAAGATTCAAAAGTTTTGATACACAGCAATTTATTATCAACAATATTTTTTCGGGTCTCATGTTTATTATTAAGAATATTCAATGAAGCATATGGTTCAGAAAACATTTTTTTGATTATTGGAATGAGTGAATGTAGTTGAATTCCACGGTATTAGAAGTATTAAATTCAAGAAGAATAATTTCTTAGCACTAATTTTTTGGGAACATAAGGACCATATTCATAGCAGATATAATAACAAAGACTATAGAAAGTATCGAAGAATTCTGACAGCAGAATGGCAAAAATAAAGAATTTTAGTTGTTAAATTATGTATTCTTAGTAGCCCCGCTAAGAAATCAAAATGTCACTGAAGAATGGAATGTGTGGAATAGAGATGTAACTGAAACTGAAACTGACAAAAAATGAGTCTTTATCCTGTTGGTAAAAACGAAATGAGGAGATTGAAACTTATAAGAGGCGGCCACATGGCTTCCTAGACAAGGCCGCTATAATGTACAACTGCCTGTATCATTTCTAAATATTTGAGTTTGAACAACCCCAAACATTATACTGGTCATTATTTAAGTCTAACGTCGGCAACCTTTGAAAAAGAATCTGGAGAAGTTACTGAAGGATATTAAGAAAATAGCATATCCTCAAACAATTAGGTTTCAAGAATGTTGAAGGCGTATCATCGCATAACCTACCAGTAACTAGAGAAGCAGACAATGAATTAATTATTATATTTTGTTAACAAAAAATAAGTTAATTGAAAACTGTTATATGTGCCTTAGGTCGAAGACACACGGATCAATTCAAAAGCAACTCATTTCTGACGCAAATCACTAACCAGTTTGAAATAATCAATAACCTTTGTATTTGAATAAGGCAACTGGTTGCCAATCTGTAGGGAAAGCTTTGGCAACCAGTTTGAAGAAACTCGACCTGTTGATTCGCTGGCAACTTGAATCACCCGCCTCTCAAAAATTTCAATGGACGAAGGTTATTTTTCACTGCAACAGGTTAGTACCTAATTCGTTCTAGTAGAACTACTGTATGTATTTTATTTTTTGTTTGTTTGTTGGAAATATATTTGTTATTTTTTTACATAAAAAGCAAGCGCAAGAGGGTTATCTCGTTTACAGTAAGAGTGGATATTGATGTTGAAAATTGTAGAAGTCGGGAAAGACATGGTAGTTAAATAATAAGAATTGTCTACAAAAAGCCATAAGAGTTTTACAGATTCAACTACGTCAATGGTGGTGTTATTTAATAAAAAAGGCTCCAATTTATCTTTACATGATGAAAACTTTAGTTTTAGAAGATGCGCCATGATTTAAGCGCGATTAGGTCATTAAATATGGTCCTATGAAGTGCCGTGAGATCAGAGTTGCTCCAAGAGAAATTAGTATCTTCTACATAAGACATATTACACACACTAATGTCTCGATAGGCTGTGTCGTTGATAAACAATAGAAAGTAATGAGCCTTGAGGCACTTCACATTAGCAAGAAGACATCGTTGTACCAGCCAGACTTCTGTTGGTAAGGTATGACTTAAACATTGCGAGAGATGTATATTATATATTATGTATGTATATTATGTAATACTTTTATTTTGACTGTATTATATTCCACAGTTGTAAATAAATTACAAAGTATTAACAAATACTTTAGTTGTGTATGTAACAGTGAATTTTTCAGTTCGCTTCTTAACTCTTAAACATAAAGTACTTATCTACAGAGAACTTCATGTCAGCACGATATTCAAATTTATTAAACTCGTTCCAAAACACATAACATGTCGACTGTAAATATCTGTATACCTAAAGAAATTGAGTGGCGGATGAAGTTGAATCTTGACGTTTGAAATCTGAAGCAGAACATAAGGTATTCAACAGAGCAAGACCGTATTATTTGTAGGTGAATACAGAGACAAAAACTATTCATACATTAACGATTTAAGAATGTCCAGTAATTTTTCGCTTTAATTGAGATCGTGGGAATTCAAAATTTATATTAGTAGTAAATCGTTTAATTAGATTATGTTTATAGTTGTATATAACAGTATTTAATAGCAAATAAATTATTAATATGGACTTCTATTCGTCGTCTTATGTTAGAAGATTCTAAATTTATATTCAAAGTAATGAACTGAATCCAATGAAATTCCATTAAATATGAAATTACTATTTTTTTGTCGGTAGCTTCAACCGAAATGTTGTACTTCTTTCTTATTGCTTCATCTTGTTCAAAAGGTTGGTAATATATTGATATCTCAGTTCGTTTTATAAGATTTTTATGGGGTCGTGTCACTTTTTCAAGTAGATATTTAAAAAATTTCAGAATTTGACTGCCAGGGAACTGATATAGTACTGATAGAATACAGAATTTTGTAAGAATGAAATTCAATAAAAATTAGTTTAAATATCTTGAAATTCAATAATGGCACATGTATTTTAAATATTAAAATCACTCAGTAACAATTGAAAATAATTATAAATATACTTATAATACTGGAATTTTATGATATTGGAGCTTAGAACTGTTTGCGATAGCTCATCTCTAGATTGAACCGAACCCATTTTTCAACTGCATAAATTTCTGCTTGAAAAATGTTTGGTACGCTGCTCAAACTTTCGAAGTATTTGGTTCTGGGTCCGTACATTCCTATTCCAGTTCCGTGTGCTGGTTTTGATCCATCCGTATACCATTTAACGGCATTTTGTACCCACTTGCTTTTATAGTTTATTAATGAGGCGAAGTTTCCTCAAAGCTAAACTTTTTCGATGCAACGTTCTGAGGCATGTCCCAGGGTTGGTTAGGAACGGGTTTTCTTTGATGATTCCGTCTTTGAACATTCTAAGTGATATTTCCTCTGCCACGCTTTCCAGAACTATGTGGAGAGGTGGGAGATTTCGAATCATTTCTAGTGCAGCTGTTGGGAAAGATTTCATGGCCCCAGTTGCACATAAGCAAGCACAAGTTTTTGTACCTTTGAGAGATTGTTCCTCGTGGTATTCAGACTACTTCTACTTAATAACGACTTTTCACACTTCCTCAGCAATTTGCTGGGAAACTTTCACCACCTCTGCGGAGTCCTGCTTTGCAGAGGGGCTCGGACGGTTGGAGTGTCCTTCTAGTCGTCTACGGCCCCTTTTGTCACTTATGGCATCGTTCCTGGAACATACTTCATGAGTATGTGATGATTAGTATCACAATTGCCATGTACATCCACCGTAGGATCTTTGGGTTACAACCCCAATTCCTCCCTGTAAAATTTCTGCACACCATCAGGACTTTTGTAGCTTTGGTGATTATCTCTTTTTTATGTTTGTTCTAAAGAGATAGGAATAATTAAAATAAATTGAGGTCTCCACATAAAATCGAAAAACAAAGGTTGAAAAGAGTGCAAAAATAATAAATTAATTTTCGAAAATATCAATTTTTTCCTTCATCACATATAAGTACATTATAAAATCTCTCAAATTTTGTAATAAACGATCAGCATTCGCTAACTACGTGCACCATAAATTTTCCTATGTGTTTCTTAAATAATCCAACAAACGAGTTGAATAAATATTTACTGTGAGATAAATAAAAGAAATTTCAGAAACTGGTTGCACAACCGATTCGTTTATTGGGATATTATTGAAACCTGCTTGAGATCATAAATTCTACGCGTAACATTTTTTGTTTTTACTGTTAATAGTAAGGTATTTGGTATCCGAAGAAATTGTTGTAATTTTTGCTTTATAATTTAATGAAACTTTATTGCGTTCATTAAAATATAGAATATAAAAAGTCATATATACAAGATGATAATTAGCCAATTTTATAAAAAAAATTTAGTATAGTCTACCATATAGAAAGTTTATATTATTGGTTCTATAAAAAAGTTATTCTCGACAAGAAGGTTTTAGCATCAAAATATAAGCTTGGTGATTATTTATTTCAGGTTATAAATTATTTGTAGTCGTAAATTTTCATAATGACTCATTCTCATATTCTGTACAATTTTTGCGCAATAGGTCGAATATCGTGTCGGTGTCGTGTTTATGTTTGATGTTTAGCCCAATTCAGTGATCGGGAAACTTATTAGCCAAAGAGCCAAAATATGATCTTTACAATAAATTGAAAAGACTTAATAGAAATGAGAGCCAAATCTGCTGTTTTAGTCAACTATATCACACGAAATAAAACGAAATTTCTTATTTAATAATTATATAATTAATGAGAACCATGTGCTTGTATCACCTTGGAAAGTTTGAGAAGATCAGATTTATATGTTGTTTTTAATGGCTTGATTCCAAGTACTCATCAATAAGATCAGTTCTCGTTCTACTCTTGATAATGTAAAAATGTAAAAAAGTAAAAAAACATTGTTCGCATAGATATGTAGATCCAAAAAGAAAAAAACAGCAAACGCGAGCTTTTTCAGCTGATTGTAAGAGTCAGGAATAATATTCCAAGCGTTGAAAATGATCATGTCGTCCTTCTCCAGGTCAACACAAAGATATTCGTATTTAAAGTTCCATAACTCCTTGTTTTAAGATCCACCAATTGTATTTCAAGCTACCAATGACAATTTCAAAAGGAGAAAATTTCAACTCAGTTATTGTAGCATTTGGAGGATTTTTGACGAATACTAAAGTTGCTCTGGTGTTTTCAAATTCCTGAAACCTGCTCATTAGAGGAATTATTTTCTTGGGGATGTTTCAGCAGGATCGAAAAGTGGAACCATTTGAGCAAAATGGATAATTTCTTCTCGAATTTGGAGAAAAAATTACACATGTTTTCGATTTAGGGTTAACTCATCAAAATTCTATTCTCACCAAGTTTTTTTGAATGAAAATATCATTGCACCTTTCGTAGATACTTGTGTCAGAGAGGCACTTAAGAAGCCAAAAATCCACATGCAATTCTGAAGCCGCACTTGCCAACCTCTAGCCTAACTTAATAATTCATTTCATTTTGAAAGTTTTTGTTTTTCGATTTTCTGTTATTATAGACTTGAACGAAATGGCTGCTGTGCTGAGGTTATAGTTGGATATACAATTATGTTTGTTAATTCAAAGCCAAAAAGAAAGCCAAACAGAAAATGGAATAGGCCCTGGATTCAAAGGAGAACCAGTCGTTCGACTTTAAACGTGTTTAATTTGTTAAACGCTTTTGCGAGAAGATCCAATAGCACATAACAACTTTTTAAGGATGTTTCAGGCACAATTTGGTTATTTTTTTAAAATGGAAACGAAACCAATTAAACGTTAACATAAAAAATACTCATTGGTAAGTTATATTTACACAATGAAATAAGTCGAAAATGTTAATTGACAATGACTTTGGGCAGCTCTATACTACCAATCAGAGGCGTTGTTTTTATAAATTTCGTATAAAAATCTTCATAAGTGTCATATAGTTGTTGTCGATATTGACAACTGTACAGAAACGATATTGAAAACTGCATACGATCTTATCTTCTGTTTATACAAAAATTTAGCAAAATTATATTTCAATTGAAAATCAATTGAAGATTGGATATAGTCACTTACAATTCTTACATTTTTTTAAACAGTACAGTTTTAAAATAATACTGAATTTCCTTCAAACATATTTTCAAGAAATATACTAACGTTCACTGTAATGTGGATACACCACAAAAGATTTAGACGATGTTTTAATGGAAAATCGTCCAAAAATGTATCCTTATCCAAAAATTAATCATGATTACTCCATGGCAATCCCAAACAACTGAGGCAAGAACTTTTCCAGCAGATTTTTGGAAACGAAACTTCTTAAGACTTGGAGAACCAGATTGTCGCCATTCCATTGATTGTTGCTTTGTTTCTGGATCGTAGAAATGTACCTCATCCATAGTAACAATTCGGTTTGAGAAGTCTACATCGTTTTCAAATCGAGCACAGATAGAACGCGATGTTTCTTCCCTTCCACGCTTTTGGTCAACATTCAAACATTTGAGGATCCATTTTGCAGCAATTTTTCCCATGTCCTAATTGACGTAAACTATATGATGAACGTATGAAATATTCAGAGCTTCAGATATCCGTTTTAGCTCAATTCGACGGTCTGATAAAACCATGTCATGAACTGTATCGATATTTTCGGAGACTGTTAGAATTGGTCTATTTATTGTTTTGAATATCTTTAGTGAGAAGACTCTCGATATTTCTTTTTTATTGATGAATTTAATGTTCATGGCGTAATGTAGTTTATTGGTTTTTGAAATTCTGTTATCTATATCTGCATCTTGTGTCCCGTTTTCGTCTATTATTGTTACTAAGTATTGGTGGTGTTTAACGTGTTCCAATGTTTCTGTATCGATTCTTATATTTATCTTGATCTCTTCTTCCCCAATCACCGTTACTTTTATCTTTTTCTTGTTTATTCTTTCACTAATGTCTATTACTGCTTTGTTCCACGCCCCAATATTTTTTTGTAACTCTTTTTCGTTCTTGCTATTAGCATTACATTATTTGCAAATAGTACTTCACTGATGTTAATTCTATGTGAATGTGAATGTCCCACACATATATTTTTACTTAACACAGTGCATCTCTTTATGATCTTGTCCATGAATATAATGAATGGTACCTAAAAGACTTTAGCTTCCCCCTTGTCTTAAACCTAATTTGTAGTGAATCTTTTTGATATTATGATATTTCTCATGACTGCATTATAATAGTTTTCAGAAAGATTTTGTATTATTTTTATAATTTTTACATTAACTCCTTTTTCGACCGGTATCTTCCATATTTTCTCTCTAAGTAATCTATCAAAGGCTTTTTCTAAATCTAAGAAGGCCACCTACAATTTCTTCTTTTCTTGTTTTGCTTTTTCTGTCATATCTAGTAAATACATGATCTTGATGTTATTTATAGTAGTTCTGGTAATATCAATGCCTTCTGCCAGTCTGGTGGGAGTGTCTCAGTTTCTATAGCTCTATTGGAATTGTCTTTTCCTTTTTGACCCATATTTTTTATCATTGTCGTATCCTGGTGCTTTTCCATTCTTCAATTATTTGATTGTTCTGTCTCTTCTTCATTAATTACTGATTTTTCCGTTAGATCAATTTGAGCTATTTCTTCTGTTTTTTAAAAGAGTTAAAAAGTTAAAAAGTGTTTTCTTGGGCAGCAACGAATGTCATAAGTCCTTGGTTTTCATGTGTATACGAATTGGTATTATAATGTTTTCTCAATTCTAATTTGAATACCTTTGAAACTATAATTTCTGATACGTTCAGAGCTTAAAAGAGGTAAAATAGTAGCAGTAACTGCTACTCGACCAGAAGCAACAAATCAAATGTTTTGAATGTTGTTGGGGACTGAAATGGAAAGTGGAATGAATGAATGAGCTGACTAAGTGGTAAACTCCGAGTTTATGTAGTTCATATTTTGAAAATAGAACGCAACCTCTATTTAGCTTAATTATGAGTAGAATATTTGTCAGTAGTACTGATTTATCCCTTCGGTAATTGGGCGAGAAATATTAATTTATAACAAAATTATGTTCTGTTCATTTAATACTTGTTTATTATCGTAGTTCAACTTTTACAACTGTAATTTGTACTTTCCATTTCTGAATAATAAAACATGGTCCTCCTTACGATTTATGGACGTTTAGCAATACATGGATCAACTTTAATTTAATATGATTGATTGATTGCCTATTTACTTGGGTATTTATTACAGCAATAGCTATACTTGCCTGTAATATAGAAAATAGCTACTCTATAATAATATCCAGTCATTAAAGAATATTTAGCCACTGAAAGATGTTTTGATTCCGATCCGAAGTAGATAAAATATAATTATTAGATAATGATGGAACGCCAAGTTATATTTAATTTCTTATGATAATTCTCAAACAATTACGTTTACACACTATCGTTGTGATCTGGAAGTTACTAGTTAGAATATTCAAATTCTGGTGATACTTCGGTTTTCCTCATAATATAAGTAACAGATTGGCATGCTCATCCCAAAATATTGATATTATTACCGTGACTTTTGCGTCTTTCCACACTTCGCAGTCGGTTAATCTCGTGCAGTCCACTCTGCTGACTGTTGATTGGACTCCGAAATGAAATGATAGAGCCATGATTCATCCATTGTCTCGACGCAAAAATTTATTATGGTTTATTACGATGTAACAGTTACAAACACTGCTCAAAATCAATCGTTGTTTTTTGTACACAGCTTTCGCATACCTAAATATTAATTCACGATATGTCCTCTAATATCTTCAGGTTCTCAGCTATATTACTCTGCTTCACTTTACAGTTATCTGAAAATATTTCGTGGACTTTTTTCATGTTTTCTTCGATGACAGCTTTATTGGAGTGTCCACATTTGAACTTAGTAAACTATTTATCAACTACTTGTTTCCGTGGGGCAAAATCCCAGGAAATGTTTATCAAGTCATGTATTGGCAATGCTCCATTAACACACGTAATTCCTTTTTTATCTATTTCTCGAACTAACAAAAGTTGCTTCCCTCAAATGCTATAGCTCACAAACTCAAACTATAACTTATCCAAAGCAAGCACAGCAGAGTAAACCTTATTACACTCAAGTAATTCGAGTAGTGCCTGCCGTGTGGAGATGCCAGGTAGTAGTGCTCGGAAAAGACGTGCCTTGGTAGCTAATACCACAGCCATGCACTTCTCCAAAGAAATGAGTTACGATGAATTGAAGCTCAGAGTGTCTGTAGGAGAAGTCTGTCGAGAGAACTATCGAATAGTTCTTACAAAAACTGCTCTAGGCGGGATCAGACAGATCAGAAAAGCATTTGCCTTGGTAGTACCGGTAAACAGAGTCAGGTCGACGACCTTTCTTCTATGCTCTAAGCTGTTTAAGTTTGTGGTCAACTCTGAATCGCTTATAAGTCGAACTACTCTCTTCTGCATTGAATCGAGCATCTTCAGGATATGCTTGGGAGCCGAGCTCCAAATGTGCAAGCAATATTCCAAAGATGAACGAATTTGGGCCTTGTAAAGGATTAGAAGATGTTCCGTATTTCATTGTTGCAATTTCTATATTTCTATTCTAACATCTCTTTATACCTGCTACTGCTTGTAGGACTGTGATACACAATTTTCAATTGAACAAGAGTGTTAAACATGTTATTTTAATTGTTTTCCGCTCTAAAACAGTTTTCACAATGTGATGCACACAAATACTTAATCAACCTACATCATTTATTTTTAAAAATCTGGAGAGAACAATATTGTAACTAAGCTATACTCAATTGATTGCTTCAACAAGTATCCACATTGCTAGAAAAATATTCTGTTTCTACATGCCATGATGTGTTACAATTTCAGCACTTTTTGAGAAATAATTACAGATACTATAACAAGACAAAGTGAAGTGAAATTTGCTTTATCTTACTTCTTATGCAGCTAAACAGCAGATTTATAGAGTATATTATGAAATACAAACCAGAATAGCGGAGCTGCAAGTAAAAAAATAATATTTTATAGCCAATAACAACTTTATTACCACCAACATCCTATGACCTACTGAATACCGTCTTTTGTTATTGCACGTTAGATTGTGGCGGCAAATGTGGACGTAGCCAGTCATACTTAAACGCAGTGTCAAAAAATTATGAAAATGATGAAGATGCAGATGTAAATTTAGAAATGAGTCCAATCCACGTTATGTCAGCAACTATTACTGATAGAAAAACTGAAGATATCGACAATTAATCAAAAAATATGTAGTAGTTTATTGTTTATGTTTTACTGAATTCCAATAAAAAATTATTTATTCTTGAATAAGAAAACCTTTTATTGAATACCATGGAATATGCGTACGGGAGAAACAATGTTAAAAAAAAGCGCCTTGCATTGTACCTCGCTTACTCAGCGCTCTACTCAGAAAACGGTTAATTTCACAGAAAAATGCAAAAGACATTTTTTGTAGATAATTTTACTAGAAACAATTTTTACACGTACTGCTATTGACCTCCGAATAATAGATCGCGAGATATTTTCGAATCACTGATTTTCGTGACCTTTTCACCTTTATAACTGTTTTACCCGGTACGATTTCGATGTAGATTTTTCACATCTTCATTACAACACCTTAATAAAGGTGTATAAAAAAAATCAGCTTACTAGTAATTTGCACCCAGATTAAACCAAAAATGACTGGACTATTAAAATAAATGTAATTTGTTATCTTTTTTTTTCTCTTCTTCAAAAATCGTTATATATTCTAATTAAAAAGGAAAAAAGTTTGAATATAAAATACAACAACAATCAAAATAATCAATCATTGTTTAGCTTAACAATAGGAAATTTCGAAATTTTCATTGAAGGTTTTCGTTTTTTTTAAAGGTTATTTTCCAGTTACCTGAACTACTTACATTATATTCATTGTTGGTTACAATTGCAGGTACAATGATTTAACATGCACACAATATGTAAAGTATTCAATGTTTCCAGTTTGTTGGTTTAGCGGGTTAACAAAGTTCCAGTTAACTGATACATAGTTAATCAGTATGAAACATGGCAATTGTTTATAGAACAATTGAAAAATACGATGAAGAAACAGATACAGGAAATAAGGTACTTATTAATTTATTTCATGTTTCACGAGATAAAAACCTAATTCGTTACAATTGGTATTTAAAAACCAACTGATGTTGATAATTGGGACTTAATAAAGCTCAATGTTAACGGTATACGTTTATTATATTTCAATTATGTTTTATTACTTTATATTTAAAATCTACTTTCTAGACAATTTCGCCACTTTTTAGATTAGTAGACCAGTAGAATTGTGCTTATAAGCGAAAAATAGTTTCAAATTATCATTTAATACTATGTATCATGAATTATGACAAGAAATCAAAAATCACTACTACGACAGCAGAAGATATACGTGAAACAATAATCATGGACAGGTATAGAAAACAAAAAACAAAAGTTAAGAGGTTAGTAAAACAGCCTAAAATGAAAAGGGAGAAGATAAAAACCCTGAGAAAAACTGACAATATGGAATAAAACCAGGTAAAAAACTACAAAATAATAACAGACGATTAGGGTAAAATGCGAAGGTAATGAACAATCCTCAATGAAAAAAGATATAAAAGAAGACAAAAACTGATAATAAAGGACGAAAGGAGAACTGGAGAAGACAAATCTGAAGGTTGTTGTTGGTAAGAATATAAAAAGATGTATGTAGCAAAGCAAGGAGAAAAATTGAATAAGCCGAATGAATTAAATATACAAAAAGAGGAAACAGACGACGTGGAAAAAGGAACGAATCTTTAGTGTCTCGAAACTATATCATACAATTTCAAGGTCACTCATAGGCAAAAACGAAAGCAGTAGGAAAACCAAAATGACGGTATTAAGACAGTATACGGGTCAATATTATCTTAAGGAAGTGAAAGCTAGGTACTTTCAAAGCAGAATACAAGTCATGGAAACGAAGTACTTGTGGAAAATAGAGTGAATAATACGTAAAGACAGAAACATAAACGAAGCAGTAAGGAAAAATTAATTATTGATTAAAGGATAGAAAACAACGGTGTTACCACAAGGCTAGAATGACCAATAAGAGAATGGTAAAAGTTATATGGAAAAGAGTGTAATTTAGAGATAGCAGAAATCTTGTAAAGAAGAAAAAATCATGGCATCGTACAAGGAATATGATAAAAAATGAAATAGAATAGGCAAATTTATTCATTAAAAGAAAAAAATATATTATCTATCAAAAGTTGTCTATTTACCAGATTATTCATTACAAATTACCCACCTTTTGTAATCGTAAAAAAAGTGTTAAATAAGGGAAATCAAGAACATTTAAAATATTCTCAAATATACAAAATATCCCATTGAAATGTTATTGAACAAATAATGGATCAACCAGACACGATCAAAAAATGTTCGTGCGAAGATTATGGGATAGAACATACGGGGATGGTCCCAGAATTACCTGGCCTGACCTAGAGATAGCGGTAGTTGCTTGAAAAGTACCACTGTATTAGAAAGTACACAATCTATACAGCATACATATGTTTCAAGTTTGAAGCGAACTTGTAAACATGGCAAAAATTTTGTCATTGCTATGTGATACAATACTTTGAAACGCCTTAGCCCAACCAATATAAAAGTTGAACCATATTTTACTCTGGGCAAGACTGTTCTTTCATTATTATGAATAAAATATTGGGCCGTACGACCTTCTGAAATGTTTAGGAAAATCCACAAACCGGTACTGGATGATCGTTGTTTGAAGTTGCATATTAACTGAAAATTTGAATATGCGAGAGCTGCGTGCAAGATGGATATCGTATTTGCTCACAATAGAACAAAACAGCGTTGTGAAAATGTTTTCATCGAGTGTTTGGCAATATTTTACAGAAATAAAGCCAAATTTTTGCGGGGTTCCATAACCACAGATGAAACGTGGGTCCATCACTTCACACCCGAAACAAAAGGAGGATCAAAACAATGGACTGGAAAGGGAGAAGTGGCTCCAAAGAAAGCAAAGTCTGTTCCATCTGTAGGCAAAGTCGGCGATTATTATGCGAACTTATAAGGCATATAAGGCATAAAAATTTGATTTTGATTTGTTAGTCATGCACACTTTCACAGACCCTATAAAACTAGGTATGCGCTACAACTAGTAGAGATTTTTAATCCGTTGTTATTACGATACGCCAACTCGGAACGGGTATATTTCAGGTAAACGAAAAGGTAGTATTCATAAGGTTGGAAAATCCAGAAATTAAAACCTAGAATTTGTAAATCTTCTAAATTTTATCATTAGGTAGGTACCAAACAATATATAATAGAGAGATGAATTTTTGAAATTTGAGGAAATTCCATATAACATAATAATGCACATTTGAAATTGGTTAGGTTAGGTTAGTCAAATAAAATAACAGAATATGAAATTGTGAAACCTTGTCCCTTATAGATACAAAATGTAATATTCTTCATGTGTTTTGTTATGTGTTTAGAATGTAAAATATTTTTTACTGAAATACACTGTAAATATATATATTTTTAGTTATCTTATATTCATGACAACCACGAGCTGGCACAATATAATAGAAGTTAAAATTTTATGGCGGGTATTAAAATCACGAGTTGGAGCACGCCAAAAAATGGCCATCAAAATTTCAGGGATCCTATTTAACAAAATTAACACACAATAGAAATTTAATCCAATCTATAGACTATCCCTATAAAACTTTAATTAGTCAACGTTCAGAAAATCTGGAACAGAGCAATTTTATATCTATTTCACCTTATTGGATAGTAATGGTAATTTATACTAGTCCTTTACATTTACTTTAACATACGTAACTGATTGATATTTAAATCCATTTTAGCCGAGGCTGAATAATCCACTGTTAATGTTTAATTAATTAATTGGAGTTAATCACAGAGTTATTCAAATTAAGTTCCAAGATAAAATAGAACTTTTATTTTTCATGCATTCAGTGTACCCAAAATAAATAAATTGGAGTGAAATTAGACTGGATACTGGCAAATATTGTAATCAATCTATCAACTGATTATACGATTGTTAATTTTGGATAGTTATTTTTCTTTATTCATTACGAGTTTTTTCCTTCTAAGAACTATCACATTTCATTTTCACATTATTCAAATAAACCAGTTTCCTTTGCCGCGGCAGCTGCTTGATTAAATAATAGAATAATTAATAATAATAAGGTGCAAACTGAATAAAAAAGCTCCACGTCCCAACATTCAAATTATATTTCGAAATATTTTTATGATTTATTATTAGATTTTTGTTAATATATTTCCTACTTGTTAAAAATATCTACAAATTATACTATGCTGTCAAAATCCATTCACACCACGTCATTTTGGAATGATTATAAAATTGAGTTCGAAAAGTAACTCCCACTCAAAGTTATTAATTTTTCTCAAAATTTGTCCTGTACAGTGCGGCGTAACATGTTATATTGTAAAATAACGCTTTTTTTGTTCATAATAGACGGACACTTTCCAATTATAGAGTTTATCAAGATTTCAGCACTTCAAAATTTCCGGAAATACTCGGTCAATCACACTGTGGCGCTTTTTTGGGATGTAAACCGGGCCATAATTCATAGTGAGAGCCAGTATCTTTTGCTTTTTGGATTATTACACATTATTAATTTTTTTGTCTCCAATAATCAAGCGATCAAAAGCAGATGTGTATGGTTCTGTTAAAACAATACTGGCATGGATTTGCTTCAATTTCAGCGCTGATCATCTCGTTGTCTAATTTTATTTGTCTTCCACCCATAGAAGACAGATCAAAATTCCTGGATCTAAACTTAGAAAATAAGTTTTGACATTCACGAACATCTAATTTCCTTAAAAAAATATGGCAGATGTTTTTTGTCGCAACTGTTACTATTAATACACTCAAAAATTAGAAAGCAAACAATTCTGGTTATACTCTTTTGTACGTGGCTGGTAATTTCACCCAAAATTACAAAAATTTGGTAATATTAAATTATCTAGAAACAGACGAGCCACAATAACCTTAAAAAAGTACACCCTGAACTAACAAATGGCAATCAAACATCAACATGCGCAGAAACAACGTTAATTTTCTGTCCCCCTATACATAACCTAAAACACAAGCTACAAATAAAATTAGTCAGCTATATTATCGGCATTTCAATTTAAAATTGGTTGTGTTTTATTTCATACATCACTGCTATACAAAATTTGCATGGCAAAGTAACATTTCAAAGTACCTTATCAAAATGATTCAATCCGCTTCTGCTGTTTTAAAAAAACAATATTGTCAGGTTTAAATAGTATGAATCTTCGAATTAAGAAGCTCCAGCAGAAAAAAATTGAAAGGTGTTAGCTCCGGTGACATATCATGCCATTTCGTTGAATGTCGTCGTCAACTTCATCTACCTCGATATTCGAATTTCGTATTTAAAAAAGCGTGCACCACAAAGTGGTTACACATGATTTACCTCACTCCAAAACAAATAGTTTCCACATAGTTTGTATAAAATTTATAGTCTGCCAGATCGTTTCTCTACATTGACACTACACGTCATTTTCAAAATTGGGAGATCGAGAAACTTTTTTTAATTAAAAATGCGTATCGTTGTATAGATATTGTGTCAAATATCACAAAGAATTAAGAATTCTTCGCTTCAAATGTGTCCTTGAAACATGAAGATATTGAGCGTGTATTTGAATTTGAATATTATTCAATCAAAATAACATCAACCCAAACTATATTAGTATCATTAATTATATTTTTTTTCAATTCATTTCAAAAGATTCGGCGTTTGCCGTATGGTCCCATTTATTGACTATAATGTCATCTGCCATGATTACATCACCTATCATCACTAATAAGCCAGTTTATTACGGCCAATGTTCAGTTCCCGAATTTTAGTAGTTTATGAAGGCTGATCTCTGACCCACCTACAATAATAAATTGGTTTAGATATAAGTTGTATTTTTCAATAAGTCTTTATCAAGGTTTACACATTGAAGGTGCACCTTCCGCAGGGCAGGTTATGCTAACTGTATTTTGAGATGCTGAAGGCGAATTGTAGTAGATTACTTACAAACACAGAAGCTGGTTATGCCAGTACCAAAATTAAGTGACGAAGTTATAGAAAAAAATAAGGAGTAAAAGCTAGAAGAACACTAGCCTGGTAAATTATTATCTTTGGATAATAAAATCATATGTGCGGTGAATCGTTTACCATGCAAGTCTTCTTCAGGCTTTTTCGCAACTATCTACTAAAATCACACCTTCAGTATCCCAAATTACAGTTAACATGACCTTCCTTGCTAAAGGTTTCGTCTTAAATTGTCATTCATCTTGGAAAAAATTATTTGTTTTGTTCATGTCTTTCCCAGTTTGCTTGTGTCTATTTGTTAACATTCGTGATACCCATAGTGTCGTCAAGTGGACAGTGAGTATAATATAAACCAAGAACATTATTTTTATTTAGGTGTCTATAGCCATACATCGATATTGCAGTCTAAGATCATGGACCTCTCTTACATTTTCGTTTGTTATAGCGCGGTTGCCAGTGCTCCGCGTGATTATTCGTCTATATACGATTGTTTAATACATTTAAAATCACAACATCACCTTTCCAGTATTTCATATGATACTGCACTCTTTTAATGTATCCAGTTATAACGAACATGTAAAAATCTAGCGAAAGAAGCCATCAACAACGGATTGCCAATAAATAACAAAATAACTGTGGAAGAAGGTATTAATTAAACAAAAATTAAGTTGAAAGAAGATTGGAAGCGCTTTTGGTACGAATATTGTATCAAAAACCAACAAGATATACACAATTACATCCAGAAATTCCCAATCAATACTAACATAAGAAGTATGAGTTACCTCGAAGTAACATAGTCACTATAAGTAGAATCAAGTTTGGACATGCATGCTATCCAGTACACTTTTATAACAAAAATATAGTAGATTCCAACATGCGCGATAGATATGAGGCTTGGAACGTATTTTTTTTAACGTAATAGGTATATCCAGCAAAGAAAAGAAATGTATGAGAACCTAACAAAAATCGATGTCTTACCTCCATGTAACTTAATGAGCTTACTGGCATTGAATAAGGAGACTGTCTTCAAATTTATTAGAGATTGCAAGTTAAAACTATAACATAGTTAGTTTCGTTTCCTCTGTTACTGAACTAAAGAGACCTGTTCTTACTTGCACCAAGGTCTACCTTGCCTTTGAGTTAGTCACCTCGAAGGACCCCTGGGTGTGAAACATATAACATTAACCCATCCAATGCGATAGTGACAACAGGTGATACCTTCAACACACAAGCTAAAGCTAATTGGACGATGCAAAAAAATGTATCCACCAAATTTAATCACTGTGTGTTCATCGCCACGTTCCATTTTGACTCGAATTGAGGCTTCTACTGTAAGCACGCTTCAATAAGTGCAGACTTGGCAATTGACTGTTATTAGAGTGAGTCTATATAAATAATAGGTTATAATGTGACTCAATTATAAATAATTGATTTGATTTATAAGTGGGTTGGGGACAGAACAAAGGGACTAGCTCTTGTGGTATTAAAACATCTATTCGTTTTAATCAATTGATTTATTACTAAAGAAATTGTTACTATAGATAAAACATGATGCTGAATAAATAACTAAAAGAACAAAACGGTTGTCAATAGCAATCAAAAACTGCGTAATAAAGAATGAAAATTCAAAATTCTTTTTGTGCAATTAAAGATCATTACTTACTAAAGAATATAAATTATAAGTCAGTTGGAGCGGTATCCCAAGGAATATATCAACAAATATCTAACAACAACAGATTAGAAATTATATATTTACATGAACTAATATCTAAGAAATTTGATAACAGATAAATTGAAACTGTCAAGATATTTGCTGCAGTCAAGAACCTTCAGAATTGCAAAATAATGAGTCAGTTAAAACTATTTGATATAAAATGAGGGATGATATGGCTTTGTGAGGAAACAAAAGTCATATACCCAAATTCAACAAAATACGCAATAGAACATTTGCTGCAATTTCCATCTTAATATTTAATTAAATGTGGATTTATTGCTGTTATTATTAATTATTTACTGGTAAAAAAGAAATATAAGCCAACGTGAAGACTAGAGACTGAAGCTAACCAAATTGGAACCTAATATAAGGTATTTTTCCGCCAAGCATCAAGTATAAGGATCTTCTTAGAGAACTAAAATTAATAAATTAATGCTCACATTAATGTTCTTGATTTTAGGTCTCTTCTGATTTGAAACTAGTTTTTTCGATAATTTTTGGAAGAAACATGAAATTTGACGTTATTTTGTTATATTTTGATAAAGACTGAAGTTAAGTCGAAACGTCAAATTTTATCTTTCTTCCAAAAATTATTAAAAAAACTAATTTTAAAACAGAAAAGACCTAAAATCAAGAACATTTAGATGAATTAATATATCAAAAGGTCTAAGGAATAATAAATTATAAATTAATATAGAGATATGCCTATTAAAATTATTTAGAGTTTGAATTCCAGTTTTTAATCACATATTTTGGAAATGTACTATTTACTATGCTTTGTTAATAATTACATTATGATTTCTTCCTAAAACCTGTTTTAATTTAAGTTAAAATTTTTATTTGTGTTATATAGGGGGCATAAGAATGTAGATAGAATAAAGAGGGGCATGGCACAAAAAAGATTGGGAAACACTGGCTATGATCAAAGTATTATAATTTTTAAAAAATTCTTTTATAATTTATGCTTAGATTCAGTTAAAACTAACGACTAATCATACAATTATATAGATACGTATAACTCATTTTAATCATCACTTGCTGCCGACAAAATAGATTGAAACATTTCCTTTAATGTAATGAAACCAGTAAATAACTACATAGGTTATTCAAGTGTGTCATAGTTGTGAATGATAGATTAAAATATGGCTTTAACGAACTAATTTCGGTTATTAATGTTTTTTTTTCGTTGTAGTAGTAAATTACTATGGATAACAAATGAAAGATTTTATTTCGTAATATTTTTGATCTAATTTATAGTCGTGAGAAGCAGAAATGTAGACCTAATATTATTTACTCCCAAACAATTAGTTGAAGATGAATAGTAAACTGATTACATCCATTCATAACAAAATAATTTAAAATTGAGTTGGCTCCGTGATTTCATAGTCAAACAATTTAAAAAAAAACAAATAATTATTTGATATACATAAAATGATTAGATTAGATTGGTCAGATTAGACCAAAGAAAAGATTGGAGCTATATAAATTCCCACCAATCTGAAAATCAATAAAATTGTTCAAAATGAGTTTTTCGCGATTTACCAATAATTCAAATTGAAATGATGTTATCAGCTCCCTTGTTCCCACTTTGATATGGTGGGTGAAATACAATGATAAACTGAGACATTCGTTCAGCTCATTGTATTGTAACCTGAAATTCACTTGTGAATACAAAAATGGAAAATGGAAAAAAAAATAAATTCGCAAATATCTGTCACATCTCTAACCACTAGGCACCACAGAACATACCAAAAAGAAGGTCAACTTGTATGTAAATCTCGGCAACACAAATTTAATACTGCCACCTACCAATCGTGACGCTAGTGTAATAAAAATGTGTCATTACTGTCAATGTCAATATGTCATTCGTCATTAATTTCTGAATTCCCGCGTGTTTTTATAAAATTCAATGCTCAACACCAAATTATCGCTTGTGTGAATTCATTTTCGGGAAAATTATTTTCCAAATTGTAATAGAAAACATTTAAAGTATGAAACTATCCTATCTATTCTTGTCTCTCGTCTGCTTCATTGTCTACTTCCATTTATGAAGATCACAGTTACGCCAAAGTTCATGACTGTATAGTAAACCAAGAATATTCATATGCTGCAAATACAGGTAGGTATAAGAGACCCTGTTATGATTGTCGAGAAGCATCAAATTGATAGTTCGAGTGTTCATACCATAACATGGCAATTTACCTAAAAAAGAGCCATTGCAGTTTTCAAGTGAATTTACAGAGGAAATTAATAGTTTTGACAAAGAAGAATCGGGTTTTTTTACTGTAGCTGGTACTAGCAAAAACATTTAACATCTAGGGAAATATATCAAGTTCATCAGAATACAAAATATCGAAATTGAAAAACAGTCTAAACAATAACAAAAAGCAGTTAAATACATTGAAGAAGACGTGTCAAATTCGAACATTTGAGTGTATAGAAGAAAATTTAAATAATGTAGTGGAAGAAGGCATTAATTACAGATAAGAAATATTCAATTTTGTCAAGAATACCTTTTGGTGGTGTCAATGGTACTATCATGGAACAATTGAAGCTCCAAGTGAATAAAATGATTGAACTTTATCGCCACTGTGTATTATTACTTGATGAAACTTCTCTGTTTACTGTACTGTACTCCAGAAGCAGTTTACCCCTCATGAGGGAAGCATCATTTAATGGAAGTGGAGGACGAAGAGATGTATCTGATGGAATCATGTGGGATCAAAATTTTCTTTTGTTTATTATAGAAAGCTGATTTACATTACAATTTTATTGGTTTATGTTTAAAGAGAGAATATTTATTTTTGTTTTCCTAAATTTTTGTTTTTTTCAATTTGTTTGTTACAAAATATCTGTATTTTGTTAGTTCTCATTCGAAAAGTGATATTAGAATCATGTGGATGAGAATGAAGAACATGAAATTCAGTAGATATTCTTTATTACAAACTTAAATGAACCGAGAAAACTGCCATCTACCATCGAGGGTACTGGCATCACAAATCCACCATGTTGTTTCCAATAAAACAACTAAGTTTGCATTACTTCTTAAGGTAAGTTCTGTGTTAGGTTCTAACCAAAAAACAAGTAAATTTAACCTCAAACTTTTCAGCCATTTGTCAAATAAGCTGAAATGAGTTATTTCCGTAACAAAGTTTGTGCTGAATCGGTAATGGAGGAGATAAATTCGTCCCTTTTTCATTGAAAACAATGAACTGAGATTATTATTTGGAATTACGAATTACTTCAAAATTATGTCCTTGCAACTTTGGTCAATTTATATGCCGATCTAGGAAGCTTTTAAGCTCCAGTAAATGAAATATGTGAAGGGCATTGTGTGCAAAACTTTTGATTCAAACGAATTGAATGAACAAATTACGCTTGTGATTAGATCGATAATTTTTTATATTTCATTACATTTTGCATTATATTTTGGTTGTTGATTATATTGTACCGATTTCTATAATCATAATTTTAAAAAAATAACATTCTTGATACATGTTTGGAATTAATAAGTAATTCTTGATATAAGAATAAAATGATAGACTCGAGAGACTTAATGTCAGTATTCTAGGAAGAAATAAGCAAAGAAAGAAAGGTACAGGTTTTATAAAAAGCAGAAGGATGGAAAGAAATATACTAAAATAAGCAATTATAAGTGATTTAATATTAAATTAATATTAAGAAACTGTATGACAAATATAACAATGAAGAATACTTACGCACCAACAGAAAAAGCAAAAGATGAAGAGAAATATGAAATTTATGAAAAACTGGTGGAAATATGTAAAAAATGCATGATACATTAATGATTATTGGAAATCTAAACGCAAAAATAGTAGTAATAAAGTACAACTAACGATAATAAAAGTAGTAGTACTAGTTTTAAGCTTAAGAAACCAAATAAAATTACTTGTACTTCAGCAGGTACTACTATGGGGAAATAAATCATATTTTAATAGCAAAAGATGTTGAGTAAACAGATACAAAATTGGCAAAAATTTTGTTTTTTCTATAGACATTTATTGCGCGTTTTTCCACTATAAATTTTTTCGTTTCAAACTTTGGTTTCGATTCTATTTTACTAGTAGAAAGAAGAGTTAGAAATGTATCCATTCCACATTTTGATCTGAAAATATCACCCTGTATGAAAACATATATATTCCACTACTATATTTAGTTTGTTAGACTAATCAACTCTTGATTTTAATTACCCAACTTGAATAGATTCATCTCGTAAACTACAGGAAAGTAGTTCACGGAGCCGTTCGGCTTTTCTTTGTGACCTTTTCTGCAATCTTGAAATCTAATGTTGTATCAACTTTTATAGCGACTGGTTTAATATCAAGCGACATCGATAATAACAAAGTGAAGGCGACAATGAATAGCGCCTTTATTAATAGTTTCAAAGCAATTTTAAAAAATAAACGAACCGTATACACCAAGTTAGCGGTAAGCACATTTACGTTAACTGTGAAAGTGTCAATACATCAGATTTTACCTCGAGGTTACTAAGCTAAAAGATGAAATATATTTTCGCGTATAACATACACTATTTTTTATGTTATGTTATGAAAAAAGTCGTTTTGGAATTCGCTCGTTAGGTTATATCTAACCAGCAAAAAATTTTTGTAATGTTGCTACTGCACAACTCGGCGTTTTCAATAATTTTTACGGGGAAACCATTGAAATAATTGAAATAGTCATTGTCATTGTTTTTGCGAGTCGAAATATACAATAGAATAAAAGTTATAGTGGCCGACAGGAAGACATCAAGTAAAAGAGTTGCTTGATGATGACCAAGATTTTAATATTGTTACAAACAAGCTCGCGAATTGGGTCCTTATACCGTCCCTGTCCAGCTATATGGAAGTTTAGAATTTGGCAGTAAGTTTAGTTTTAAATAAATAGTCGTGGTGAAAAAAAGGAATTGGTAAAACTAATCGCAGAAACTATTTAGGTGATATTCATAAGTAAATTATTATAAGTTAAGTGTATTGTATAGTGTGTAAATAAATTAAGAACGTAAGAGACAGTGTTTATTAATTCCCCCCACGAATAGAAACAGTGTAAATAAATACGAAAAAGGTTACAATATTCATATTTATGACTAGCGATTGAACTACAGTGAATTCTAAATTATGAAAATTGACTTTTTTATTTTTTAGTCAATTTTTCTCGTAGATAAAAAAACTATAGAAGCAATCATGCTAATCGTACTTGGTTTGGCTTGTAACATACTAAAGATGCTGTATAAATTTGAACAAGATCGGTCCAGTAGTTTCTGAAATATAGGGGTCACCGTTTCGAAAAATAGTACTTCGAGAAAAACGGATTTGGAAGTTTTCGTATCTCATTTATACTAAACCTTTCATCATATAGTACGCTTCGCAACTGCCACATCAAAACTGAACTAACCGTCGCTTCAAAGTGTCTTAGTCAATATTCGAGTGTCTTAGTCAATATTCGAAAGTGTCTGTCAACGGTCTCGGCTCCCATTTACTTGGTCCTAATTCACAGAAGGTTCAAGTAGCAGTTAGATTTAGGGACATCAGGGCCGTAGCTTGTGAACCACGTCGAATATCGAAAAATCCTTTAGCACACATTTTCTGCTCATGTTGTAAATGTGATTTATGGAATCGATTTTTTTGATCCGAGAAACTAAAGGATTGCTTATTGACTTTTAACTAAAAAGATGCTTCGAGATAGAATCTGAACTGAATCAAAGAGATCAAGATTATTCGTACACTTGCCAAGTACATACTTGTTTATACTTGTAGAGGCGCTCTGAGGAAATGCGCAGACGTTTCGTTTGTGTATCTTGAAAACTTGAAATGGGGTGGATAAATGAGCCGGTTGAAGGACTAAGCATGAAGACCATAAAATGAAGCGTGGAAAATAATGCAAGTTAACATGTCCGTGCAGAGTTAAGGCTACATCTGGAACTGGATCAGTCACCGTCGAAATTTGTATATGGTTGATTCCATCTCAACAAAAGCCGCGGAAGCCACAGAGATTTTCCAGACAACCGCTATCCATACTGATACGTCGTATGAGAACCCTGCTTGCTGTCGCAAATCGAAAATCTCGTATACTTGCCAAGTACCAAATAATTGAATATATACACGAGTCGTTTGAGCCCTGCTTAACATTGATACCGAGTACGAATAAAATGCAAGTTGTGAATATGATAAATATGATTTATTGGTAACCGGTACGGCAAAGAATTCTAAGGATGTTCACTGGGCCAACTTTTTGCCAGTATACCAGTGAAAATGAAATGAGCCAAATGGGCAAATCCACGTTCACATTAAAACAGTTTTTTAAAACCTAAAAAAATAACATTTCGAGAACTATTTACCATCTATAATAACAAACTAAAAAAGAATGTACCATTACGGTTACATACCGTACTAACGAAATAATAAACTTTGCAAGTTTGGTCATGCAATAAGTTTGAAATTAAAAAAAAAATAGTTTGTTTGACTTAATTGATCCAGTTCTCAGTTTATTAATTAGGGTAAGTGACCGAAATTATATATTTGATAGTATGTTGCGTATTTTTTTGGCATTTATGTAACATTGATAATCGTGGGTAAAAAATATTTATGGTATACAAAGCTACTTTTTCTAGGATGTCTCCACGAAGTTGTCACCTTCGTGGGAATGAAATTATTGACTTTTTTGTTATTCGTGAAGACAGTGAAGATGGAATGGATTTTGATAACGATGAGATGATAGTTTCGACTTTGAACCATTGTAGATGGTATTGAAACTTCAAATGTTGCTTATAAAGACAATAAAATTGTTGCGATGGTGTCG
The DNA here is from genome assembly GCF_026230105.1 of Diorhabda sublineata. Lineage (NCBI taxonomy): Eukaryota > Metazoa > Arthropoda > Insecta > Coleoptera > Chrysomelidae > Diorhabda > Diorhabda sublineata. Next base: position 5,696,854 of record NC_079477.1, on the reverse strand, counting down.
AATTTCGTAGTTGAAATACCCAAGGACCAGGTTCGACGTTATGAAAAAAATAAGAGATGCGTCAACATTGATCTGTCCAAGATAGTGAATATAATCAAGACATGGGTTCTGTTTATTTAGTTGACAGTATCATGTGATACTTTAAAATCTTAGTGCGAAGTAAAAGGTGGTAAGTACGTGTATTCTCCCATCTATTAGATCTCACAATGGCAAACGCGTGCCATTTATACCGGCGAGTGAAAAGAGCATCACGAAACCGTGAAAAGGATATGTCTTCGACAGATTTCAAATTCGAGGTAGCTGAAACTTTGCGCAAACTTGACAGACAAAAAAAGGTTATGTGCAAATTCCCCAAGTGTACAGAAGTCTCTCAAACATTCTTCATCTTCTTACGTTAGGACTAGGTCCTGTATTTTCATCAAGGGTTTGCCAGGAGTAATTGGGATGCTGAGGACCAGCTTACATATCACCTTATAGGTGGTCGTCCAGGAGGTCGAGTTGTCAAACCATATGTGAGAAATGTGGTGTATATGTTATATTCAAAAATAAGTCACAAATAGTTGTCTATTTTGAAATTTATAATTGTGGGTTACAAGGGAATATCGAAGTGATGCAAAGTTAGGTCATGCATAAATTTTAGTATATTTAAACTCCTAATTTGTATGTACCAAATCTTCAAGAGAATTTTATGGTATATTGAATTTCAGATTCGATACCTTTTAAGAAGATTAAATAGAGTAAAAGTGTCGTTTTAGGTTCGGCAATTGGGTGATTTAAGTGTAATTAAAAAGACTTTTCCAAATACGTTTCTCTACGTAAGGCGACGTATGCAAATTCGAAACAATTACCGGTTCCAGTCGTGTTGTGTTCTCAGTGACACAATCCTAATGTTATTCATTACATGTATTTTGAGTGGGCAGAGGGAACATGTTATACTCGAACAATAACATATTGTAATTCTTATATATATATTCGTATATAGACAAGGTCAATGAACCAAGAAGTCTTGAATAACAGAATATATTTTATATATCTATTGAGAAACGGAATTTTCAACAATCATGTTCAAGGATAATATTATTTTTTACTTCTCGCTAATCACACTGGTATATTAAAATTTGGGACTTGTGTTGAAAGACAAAGAATATTTTATAGAAGGAGCCATATATTTTTGAATTTTTTTAATTTCTTATTTCTTAGACCTTTTGATATATTAATGCTTCTTGATTTGAGGTCTCTTCTGTTTCAAAATTAGTTTTTTTAATAATTTTTAAAAGATAGATGGAAATTGATGTTTTGAAATATTTTAAGTCTTTATCAAAATATGATATAGACACTCACAATTTGCGTATTTATATTAATCAATAGATCACCTACATCATGAACATCAAAATACGAATAAAATCAAAATAGAAATTTGTTCAAATAAGAAAAATTAATTTTTCCTCCGTTCTTACGTCGCAAATATGTAGCAGTACTTAATCAATCAAATTATTTGTAGTTTTATTAGAATTTACAAAATAGAAAGAAAATAATTAACAGGAAAAAATGATAAACAATATATTCAAGAAAAAGATAAACAGATACTACAATCAATTAAAAATCAAAACAGAAACGAAACATCAAAACATAAAACATTTTTCTTTACCATATGTACAAGGACTCCCAACAACTATCAAATTATTTTAATAAATATGATAAATATATAGTATAAGTCATAAAGGACATAATATGTTATCCAAATATTTCACTAAATTAAAACCTAACACCAAAAAACAAAAGAAGTAACATTATATATCAAGTGCCTTGTACTCATTGTGACGCTGTCTACATAGGACAGACATCTCAGTATTTAGAAAATAGACTAAAAGTTCATCAATACGATAAAAAAAATAGAACTGCATTAACCAAACATGGGATATCGAAAAAACATAAATTCAATTATAAAGATTCAAAAATTCTGGAAAGGGAATCTAATACACGAAAAATAGAATATTTAGAAATGGTTTTCATTCATAAGAACGAACAAGCTATAAATGATAAAAAAGACGTAAATAATTGATTACAGCTACATATTTGAGATGTAAGGTCTAAAGAGAAATTAATTTTTCTTATTAGAACAATTTTGATTTTATTCTCATTTTGATGTTTTTGATCATTTGATGATTTTGATGTTCACGATGTAGGTGATCTATTGATTAATATAAATACGCAACTTGTCAGTATCACTATCATATTTTGATATAGAGTTAAAATTAGTCGAAACGTCAATTTTCATATATCTTTTAAAAATTATTAGATAAATTAATTTTGAAACAGAAGAAACCTCAAATCAAGAACATTTAGAAGCATTTATATTTTTGAATAAAGTCGTATGAAAACCTTTTTTCCAAGTCTGTACAGTAGACTTCCGGTGCTGCAAGTGACTCCTCATTCAACTCAAATGTCTGCAAAGCGAGTGCATTTTCTGGTTTAAAAATTGAAACGAGCGCTGATAGTTTTCTCATGTCCAAAAATTTCATCCAGGATATGACCATGTAAAAATGGGAGTAATATTTTTTGAGAATCAACGAAAGGTCTATTTTCTTGTTTTTTGTATCAAAATGATACTTAAAGTACTATGGTTATGGCTTGTTTCCATAGTGAGATCTCGCTTACGGCTGCCTCGAAAGAAACAATATTTTGTGTACCCCGATTCCAATCTAGGAAAAGGCCTATGACTCCAACGTCTTCACATATATTCGATATAAAAATAAGCTCTAAAAAAACGCGTATCATACAGATGGATATAGCAGTATATTAGATCCTCTTGTTGATTCTTATAAATAAGTGGTAAACAAAGTCATATACAAATTTTAAAACAGATGTGGAAAGTATACACATTGTGTTGGTCGCCAATTTTAATATCAAAGTGGAATTCAAAGCCCTGATGGTATCTAGAAGCCTCGCAGTGAAAAGTTGGGGTTATATCCCAAAGATCCTGCTGTGTATGTACACGATGATACAGCTTGGGCCTTGAGAATATGCCCAATGGCTGCACTAGAAGTGATTCTAAATCTTTCACCTCTCCATATATCATGAGAAAGTGAGGAGAAACAAATTTCTAAAAAACAATTTTTAGAAAATGAGTCGTCAGGGATAAACTGATACCAGAATACAAAAAAAGTTTAGCTTTGAGAAACCATTTACCTTAAAACTAAGCTATCAAAGTGAATAAGATCAAAACACCATATCAAAAATTCATAGAATTACCATTGAATGGTACAGAGATTATTCCAAAAAGCGGACAGATCTGGAATAGGAGTGAACGGGCTTAGAAATAAATATTCTGGAAGTTTGGTCAACACACCCAGTATTTTTGAAGCAGAAATATATGCTGTAACATGCCTTTCGGCTTGTTACGTTTTTCTTCAAATACTTTGAATATTCCTTTGTTTACGTATTGTTTAGGTTAGGTTAGGTAAGAAATTAATTTATCGACATTCATTCGAGAAATTCAGTAAAACCTCAGAATGTATTCGAATTCTTCCTCTGCCTATTTGCACTTTAAATCGTTAATAAATTTGTGGTGATTTTATTCTTTATATTCGATGGTAAGTTTTTCTTTTTTCATAGTGCTCAAAAAATTCCCGTTATCTTTAAGGATTTTCTTTTGTTTTAAACAAATTTTGTATAATAGTTTTCATGCAAATTCGTCCTTTCTATTTATTTGGTAAATGGAACAAATAGATTCCTGTTTGGTTATATTTTGGAAAATATAAGTTCTTTTTTTTATATGTTGGGGCATAAGCCTCTTTTATTCACATCTGTTCTTTCTACTCGTTCCTTCTTCAGAAATTTTCATCTCTGTTCCTTCTTCACTTTATTTTTTCCCACGGTTCTAAAACAACTAGGTTGGAGTTTCAACCACATCCAAAAGACTCAATCCGTAAATCCCAAACAAACAAATTTAACTCAACTCCGGCAAATGGGAATTCAGTTGAGGGCTGCAGCCCTCCCGGATTTCCATAGAGTTGTTTTTAATTTATAATTGCTTTTATTCAGTGTGCTTTTTTGGATACGCAGTTAATGCGAATGTATCATTTTTTCAATAGATTTATTTGTTACTTAAACTTTTTTTATTGTTCTTAGCATTAAATATTAATTTGGATAATCAAGTCCGGGGATAGTTTTAGTTTGATTAGTTTTTATAATTAATTTAATTCATACGGTATTTTCAGAGTTTCAACGTTTTTAATTCGTATCAACGTTGTTCGTTAAAAAGCTGGTGGCGTCTAATTTAATATAATTATTAACCATATCAGTATCAGTTATGTAAATACTTTAACTGAGGCCGAATACCACTTCCTGAGGAAGAGACCCCAGCCGGGGAATTCAAGGTTATAATATGTCCAGTTCAATAACAAGAAGTTATCGCAAACAGGAGATAATCATTATATCTAATAGCCAATGTCATAAAATGTCATGAAAATTTCTGGAAAATTTAAGTAAGGGAAAAAGAACAAAGTTACCCTCCAATGGGTTCTAGGATACACTGGAGTAGATAACACAAACTGGCTGAAGTAGGGGCGAACAAAGCCTTTTTTGGACCTGAACTCGTCTATGTAATCGGTTACAGAGAAAATACTACAAAATAGTTACTAGAACAATATACAGGGAACTTCTGGGAACCTATAACCAACGAATATCTATTGTATCAAGGTATTGTTGCCTCAATGGACATAAGGAACATTATTCCTTGGGTAACATAGAACACGAAAATCTTCGGATGCTAAAATCGTCGTACATCCTGAATATTTTGAATGGAGTGGGATTAATAAATCAAGTATAAATTCTGAGCACCTCCAATATCAAATCGAGGCAAGGAGACAAGAGTATAGATCCTTTGGTTCCTAGTTTATACGGCACCCTATATACATACAAATATACAAACATATATAGAAACAATTGAGTTAGTGTGGATTCACTTGAACAATATAAGAAACAAAAGCTTCTATATTAAATATAATCAAAAGTTAATTTAATGTTTTATCACAATCAATTTTTTAATTGCGAATTGCGTTTATGCTAAGAAGTTGATGTAATAATTGAAAACTGTCTCTATTCACAATATTGGAATAAAACAGGGCCGAAATATAAAAGGTGGTACGTTTTCAAATTGACGTCCTGTGTATAAAACTTAACCTTTAAATATATATTAACATAAACGTTTAATGTACGACTGAAAAATATGTAATCAACTCTCTTTCGATTAAAATCTGTGTAGGTATGCCACTGTGCATATTTTAGTCAGTAGCAGTCTTATTAACACATTAAAATATAATTTAGTAACTACTTAACTAGCTTTCAAATGTGGTTAAATGAACCAGATCACTTTTTATACAAGGTAGATTAGATTGTTAATTATTTTTGAGATTGGTCAGTAATTGGAGCAAAATAATTTCGTGTTGGAATTCAAGGATTTTCTGTTGGGTGATTTAATTGAATGAATTGCAAATTTGATCGGTTAGATTAAGATATATTAAGATTGCGAAGAATGGAAATATTTTTCGAGTTGTTAGTTGAAAACACTAGTATGGCCACACAGATTCGACATCAGTATATTTTAATAATATGTAATGCAATAACAAGACGCACTTGAGACGCTAGGGAAATATCACCAACTACAATCATTATTTTTTATTATTAAAAAATAGTTAATTATCTCGAGATATTTTGATCAAACTTTATTTAGGGAATCAAAGTAGGATACTGGCAAATAGTTGGCCATAAAGAAATTGTCAAGACCATAAAATAAGAGTTTGTTAAGGTATCCCAAAAATGGATATAAAATTAATTTATGAACAGTCATTGCTCTTAAGACCATAGGACCTCATATAACTTGTCTCTTGTTTTAAACTTGTCACTGCTTGGATCAAAAATTTTCCTATAGTAGACACCTACCGTTTACAATAAACATGAATCCTCTAGCATCCTTGTGGAGAAAGCATTCCTAGAACTTCTTCATAAAAAATCCTTCGATCTATTTCTATAACGGATACGTCCAAAGCTGAATCCGGTGCTGGTTGCACAGTCACTACAAACCACGAACTCATAAGTTCTTTCGGCTAACCTTCGACTTGTAGTGTTTACACTGGTGAACTATACAGTGTCCTTCAAGCTTTCAAATTTATCCTTCCTCTCCATAAACTCTCTTTCACCCATACAGTCAATTAAAACCATATTCATCGACCATCCAATAGTCCAAAACATTCACGACATCTACCAAACTCTCATCATACGGAATGAGGTTGTATTCTAATTTTGTTAGTTGCACAGTGTTGAAAATGAATAGTAAAAAATCTAATCTTTTTTGAACCAATTTGTATCTGCTATACCATAATAAAGCAGTTGAGTCTCACTCATCTATTAATGTATTTCAAAAGCTTGCAACGTGATTATACAGTTAAAGTAATTAAAAAAGTAATTAGAGAGAATCTAATTTGATAGCGTAGCTATACAATTTCTACAAAAAGAAATCTTGAATATCAACCTATAGTTGCAGTAAAGAAGTATTTACGTTCAACGTTTAACAACGGAGGATGAGATAAATGAAATAATTCATCAATTTTTGTGAGCTTTCCAAAAGATGACTGACTTCAAGCTTATATCCTCTTAATAATATGTTCATTAACTCCTCAACTATTTTTTACACATTATATCCATTTTAAATCATTTTAACTCAACTTGGTAGCTATGATAATAAATTTTTACTTTTTCATCTTATTATTAAACAATATTAGTTCCTATATTACCAGCTTTACTTTATATTTCTGTATTTTTTCCAGATGTACCAAGATTCACGCCAAAATTTCTTTGCATTCTAAAGTTTACCGAATATCAAAAGGCTCTTACTAGGCAAGATTTCCACTTATTTTTTGGTGTTATTACCAGAAAACTTGAAAGAACATCTAGACATTTGTAAAACAGATATTTATTATTTTATTGGGTATACTTAACAAAGTTAATTTGCAGCCGCAGGGTAACGATTTCATTTTTATTAAAATAAAATGAATAACATCGGCCTTTGTGGGCAGGGTTATTATTTAAAGACAAAATTTGAGCGAATAAGAAAAATCAGTTACTGCGTTCATGAAAATTACCAGAAACGCTTCTAGAGTTTGTTATATAATTACTCACTGGGATGTATCTCTTAAAATCAAATCAAAGTGATAATGTATGAAGAGTTGATCCTCATCAGCACGAACAGAAGTTTGATTAAGGCTATTAGAAGTTACCGATAACATAGCGGCATGTAGACATATTTTTGAACAGGCCAAAGCCCACCCCAGCTTAGAGGGTCATTTGGTAAAGTAAGGTAATTATTAATGATATTCACTGAATTTTACCAGTTATTAAATTATTGTATTTTGAATCTAAAGAGAAAAAACTAGAGAATTTTTAAAGTAAGTTGGCTGTAGAGATTCATGGTATCAGTTTATTTTGGAAAAAGGATTTCTAGCTCCAAATAAGGGAAGGGGGACAAAATCGGACTCTGTGTTGCTATTTCATAATCAAACATCGAATTAGGTTGTATTTTATACTTCGTTTACCCCTTTCCCCTATTTTAAAACCTTTGATTCAAAATATGCTGCAATGGGGAATGTTTTCACATGATTATTCGATTAGATTAGATTAGATTGGATCCTGGATTGGTTTTCAGGGCCGAATTTCATCGGTAAGTTGTGTTTTACCTACATGCAAATATGCGCTTATATCAGTAATAAGTTGATAATTTTGAATTAGTACATTAGTATTAACAATTAGTAAATTCGTACATTAAGTACAAAGTAGAAATATAGTTAATTATTTTGCATACACCAAAAGTAAAATAAATAACTTTGTAAAGTTTGAATTCTGAGTTATAAATAAAAAAATAGAATTTTAGAATATCAAAGTGCACATTGTGCACATTGTCTATTGAAATTAAAACCATATGTGCGATTGAAGAGCCGAAAAGCCGAAAAAAAATGAGCATCAGCTCAATTAAATATAACTTAGGGTTTAATTCCGAACAGTCCGCGGAATATATATCTCATTAATATACGTAAGATTTTTTTTATAATAATCTCACACATAAATAGCGGTATATAATTAATTGAAAGCTACCTGAAAAGTACCTACTTAAAGTGTAAGTGTGATTGTTTGTTTGCATGATAACCGAGATATCATAAATGTCTTACTTTAGAGGAATAAATTTTATATAAGTGAAGATTTCTGCAAACGTGAGCTATATCAATACTGCAATAATTTTTTTAATAGAGTTATTTGCTTTTGTTATAAAGTTGTGGAATTGAAACATAAATAAAGGAACTGTATATTTAACATAGATCAAATTACACAGTGCTTTTCAGATAAAAGTATCCACCTTTAATAACTTTTGTAATACTGGTATTTAGAAAAAATCCAAAAACACGTCAATTTATGTTGGAAGCGGCAAGCATTATGGCTTATTTAAACTTACTGGAAAAGCCACCCCCTCACCACTAGCAGCATCCCCTTTATTTTTTTAAATTACTTTTCATATTTTTTATGTAAAATTTGGATACTCCTCTTTGACCTGATTTCAAAAATGTATAATACTTGTAGGTTAAAGTGGTTAGTTTGAGAGATAAACAATTTTTCTTTTAAGAGCACAAATTTTACTTATTATTTACTTTCACTTTATTTGCCTGTACTAAAATGGGTTGTACAACAGTTCAAACTCTTTAATCTTTTTAACTGTGCTATTTATTCTACTTAAAAAATCCAAACAACAAAAAACTCTACTTTTTATTAAAGTTTGACATTGTCAACTAGAATTTGTAGTCACTATTGATAGTGTAATTTGATACATTAATTATTTTGTTTCTCTGAAATGGTTTACTCTTTGCAAGAAAGAATTGAAATTGTAGGTTTATACTACCAAAATAATAATTGTGCAAGAGCTGCTGCTAGAATATTTAACGAATTACATGACGGAAGACATGCAACTCATAAGTATGTAATTCAACTGATGGAGAAATTTACCACAACAGGGTCTGTTTGCAATAAAGTGCATAAGCGAGAGGGTAAATAACGAAGCAATCGAAGTGGCAATTTTAGGGCAAGTCAGCTTAGAGGCTCAACAACCCCAATCGTTGTCAACAATGATTTTGATCGTCGTCTAGAGTTTTGCGAATCAATGACGCAAATTATCAATAACAATCCACAATTGTTAAACAATATTTGCTTTTCTGATGAATGCTCGTGGTCATTAAATGGCTTAGTAAGTAGGCATAATTGTAGATATTGGGCTGAAAGTGATCCACATATTATGCGTGAATTCCGTACACAACATCCCCAAAAGTTAAACGTTTGGTGTGGTATCCTAGGTGACCACATTGTCGGACCTTTCTTCATCAACGGAAATTTAAATGGTGAATCATATCTTGAGTTACTCAGGGAAGGGGTTGACCCACGTATTACAATAATAATAGAAAATGATGATAACCTTTCCAAAGATTTACTGGTATTTCAACAAGACGGAGCTCCCCCACACTATGCTATGCCTGTCCGACAATTTTTAAACGAAACATTCCCCGCTCGTTGGATAGGTAGAAGGGGGCAGATGATGGAGTGGTCACCTAGGTCACCGGATTTAACACCCCTAGACTTCTTTTTATGGGGGTATTTAAAAACAAAAGTTTATGCTACCCAACCAGAATCTCTGGATGATTTACGAGAGTGGATAGAAAATGAATGTCGACAATTAAATCCAGCCGTATTAAGCAATGTCAGAGAGGCATTTCAAAATAGATTATACCATTGTATGGAAGTGAATGGTACTCATTTTGAACACTTATTGTAACTTCATAATAAATAGCACAGTTAAAAAGATTAAAGAGTTTGAACTGTTGTACAACCCATTTTAGTACAGGCAAATAAGGTGAAAGTAAATAATAAGTAAAATTTGTGCTCTTAAAAGAAAAATTGTTTATCTCATAAACTAACCACTTTAACCTACAAGTATTATACATTTTTGAAATCAGCTCAAAGAGGAGTATCCAAATTTTACATAAAAAATATGAAAAGTAATTTAAAAAAATAAAGGGGATGCTGTTAGGGGTGAGGGGGTGGCTTTTCCAGTAAGTTTAAATAAGTCATAATGCTTGCCTCTTCCAACATAAATTGACGTGTTTTTGGATTTTTTCTAAATACCAGTATTACAAAAGTTATTAAAGGTGGATACTTTTATCTGAAAAGCACTGTATATAGGAATATTGAGATCTATCAGGAATAGCTTTCGAGTCAATATACTGTGGTATGTGCTTTGGAGTGTTTAACTCTAAAATATGAAGGAAACCACGCGACGACTGATTATATTCATGTTAATATATACAAAAAATAGAGTATGGAAAAAATAAGTTGATATACTAACATCTCATAAGAAGGGTCATCATTATACATAGAACATACTCGGTGTTGTTTATAGAAATGTTTTTGGTAATGTGAAGGCCTTACATCAAGCATGGAATGATATGCAAAAAATGTTATTAACATATATGTACTCAGAAAAAGTTCATAACGTGTTTGGTACTCCCGTAGCTGAATATACTTCTGTACAAGTCTGGGAAAAAGGAAGAATACCTGCTTATTATACTTCGTTCCAAGCAGCTCAGCGTCTGTGTAAGGTGGAGCAAGTTATACAGTCTTCCCCCCATCATGTACCACAACGTTCTATGGGATTTGAATAAGGTGACCGGAGTGGCAACGGTAAAACATTAACGTCATGTTCTTGGAGAAACTCCACAGTGCGACGTTGCAATATTTGGAAGTGCGTTGTTTTGTTATAAAAGAATAATGTAGTGGAGTTGTTTGTAGGACATCCACAACATACTTACATCGAATAAATACAAATCACCCAACAGTCCTATGCACATGCCTTTCAACAATGTCACATCGCTCTTCACAGCCGTTCTTTTTTCTGCATCAACTTACATGACATGAAACAAGAAGCAGTTACACGATAGGACAAAATTCTATCCATACCACAATCGTTAACATGGTGAAAATTTTTACGTATTCTAGCTCGAGGCATTTAGTTATGCTACAGGTGGACAAACTTACAGGAACTAATAATTTGCTTTCATCTTTAACTAGCGTTCTTAGATCTTCCCTTAGTAAGGTTTATTTTTAAGCTAGTTTCAAGACGCTTTCATCTCCAAACGCTTTAGTTCAAGGACCAATGATGTTTGGAGTTTTATAAAGATGTTAAATTTCCGTGTTGAACGTTATCCAGCATTCTTCTATGTTGTTGTACCTATCGGATCTATAATTTTCTTTCTATCAAATAGTATACCAAATTCTCTTTGTATCAAAACCTCATGCTTCAGAACCATACGAAGTAACAAGTCTAATGTATAGATGGATAATTTAGAATAGTCTATGCCAACAAAATCTAAATACAAGCTTTCAATCCTATTGATTCTTTCCTTACGTTCGAAGTCATATTCTTTCCAATTCTATCTTTGTTTTGATTGTTTTTTGTGGTGCAGACATAATTTGCTTTTCTTTCAAACATACGTAGTTTTATGGTACGAGTTTGCTTCTTAATAGATAATATTAATGATGAAAGGATTTTATTCAACAATTTAATGTTGACATCTATAAGTTAACTAATACCTAAGGCAGTCACATAAATTTTGTCACATCAAGCATTAACTCAGCAGTAGCAAAAAAATGTACAATACGACCATAAAATGTTTGAAAAAGACAATCAGCACCTATAACAACAAAGAATAAAATATCCAATTGACACCTGACTCAGTTTCGTAGTATATTACAAGTTTTTACTTTTAATAGCTGTTGTATTCATATGTGGAAAAACGTTAATAAGACATAATTATTTAAACTGTGTTTTTAGTTGGAATAAAATTTTGTATTCCCAAGAAACATTAAAAAGACATAATCATTTGAATTGTGGATATATCGACGTTATCTTACCGACCCCATGGTTTGATAAAATAGTAAGAGTTGGTTCAAAGAGATACCGTTTAGGTTTTATGACTAATAAAAGGTATTTGTAAGCGAGAGAATAAGAAAGAATATCAAGTATACGATCGTAAACGAATTCCAATGTTTTATTATCGACACCTGATGGAACTGTATTTTCATTATTGTCCATTTGGTAAGTAAATAAGATTAAAAAGATAAATGCAGGACAAGCCACATAACAGTGAAAATGCTAAAAACAGAAAATGACAACAATTATAAACATCAACTCCTAAACACAGTTGGTGAACTGTATGGAAGGATAATGTGTATGAGTATACATTATAGCTTTCCTCATGACGAATGACTATCTTTTATTGGAATGTACAGAAGAGCTATGATGACAAATGTACTGTTTTCTATCCATGCAAAAAGTTTGATTTGCCTGCTAATATACTATTGAAACTATCGATTAATGTTAAAGTCTATTTATCGAAGAAAAATAGTAAATCAAAACATAATCACGCATAATGCACATAATCAGGGTTGAAATGCAGAGCATGTAACAGGACCGTACTCCGCAGAATAATGATATGCACAATTATTATAACAAAAATATAGGTGAACGTGAAGTTTGGAATAGATATAATGTAAGCGTCCTAAATATGACACACATTCATTTCAAAATGTGGATTGTATGGTGGAGATCACCTAATTTTGTCCTTAGTATGTGCAGCATTTCCCATATTTTATTCAGGTAGCAAATTTTTCTATTTTCTTCACGAAACTTCTAAATTGTTCTGAGGTATTCTGGTCTTTACACAATTATATCTGCTTTTTCTATTAATAAACTGTTCCTTCTTCGTTTTTTGTATTGAAATCCCATTTTTTTTAATAAATTATGAAATGTTGATCTTTTAAAATCCGGAAGTCTTCTTGTCCTTGTATGTGTTAACTACTCTCAGAACTTTATCCACTGTAGGTAACTCATTTTGGAAGAAAAAATTATACACAATTCTTCTGATAGCGTTCCTGTAGATATCATCAATTGAATTGTTAATTTTTTTTCTTGATGGATACCATGCCGCGACGCGTTTCGTCCGGGATGTTTATATGCTGATCACGCACTGATCTTGTAAAGGTTTACCATTTTTTTCTTCAATAAATAGAATAAATAGTTAATAATAATAGTTAAATGCAAATAAGATATCGAATATTGTTAACAAGCTGAAACAATTCAATATTTTGACAATGCTATTTACTAATATTGCTCAAATATCTATTGACTACTTGACTAGTCAATAGACTTTGACTGGAAAGCAAAGTTTTTTTTTCGTAGTGCATGATTAGTGAAAGCTTGAAGATCAACGTACAGTTACAGCAAACTGAAACAATTCAAAATATTTGACTACTTGAATGGTCAGTAGACATTGAATAGAAAGCAAATTTTTTTTCGTAGTGTAAGATTAGTGAAAGCTTGAAGATCAACGTACAGTTACAGCAAACTGAAACATTTCAAAATATTTGACTACTTGAGTAGTCAATAGAAATTGAATAAAAAGCGAAGTTTTTTTTCGTAGTGCAGCATTAGTAAAAGCTTGAAGATCAACGTACAGTTACAGTAAACTGGAACACCTCAAAATATAAAATATTTGACAAATTGAATAGTCAATAGACATTGACTGGAAAACAAAATTTTTTGTCGTAGTGTAAGACGTACAGTTACAGCAAACTGGAACACCTCAAAATAGTTGACTACTTGAATGGTCAATAGACATTTAGTGGAAAGCAAAGTTTTTTTTCGTAGTGCAACATTAGTGAAAGCTTGAAGATCAACGTACAGTTACAGCAAACTGAAACAATTCAAAATATTTGACTACTTGAGTAGTCAATAGAAATTGGCTGGAAAGCGAAGTTTTTTTTCGTAGTGCAGCATTAGTAAAAGCTTGAAGATCAACGTACAGTTACAGTAAACTGGAACACCTCAAAATATAAAATATTTGACAAATTGAATAGTCAATAGACATTGACTGGAAAGCAAAGTTTTTTTCGTAGTGTAAGACGTACAGTTACAGCAAACTGGAACACCTCAAAATAGTTGACTACTTGAATGGTCAATAGACATTTAGTGGAAAGCAAAGTTTTTTTTCGTAGTGCAACATTAGTGAAAGCTTGAAGATCAACGTACAGTTACAGTAAACTGGAACACCTCAAAATATAAAATATTTGACAAATTGAATAGTCAATAGACATTGACTGGAAAGCAAAGTTTTTTTCGTAGTGTAAGACGTACAGTTACAGCAAACTGGAACACCTCAAAATAGTTGACTACTTGAATGGTCAATAGACATTTAGTGGAAAGCAAAGTTTTTTTTCGTAGTGCAACATTAGTGAAAGCTTGAAGATCAACGTACAGTTACAGCAAACTGAAACAATTCAAAATATTTGACTACTTGAGTAGTCAATAGAAATTGGCTGGAAAGCGAAGTTTTTTTTCGTAGTGCAGCATTAGTAAAAGCTTGAAGATCAACGTACAGTTACAGTAAACTGGAACACCTCAAAATATAAAATATTTGACAAATTGAATAGTCAATAGACATTGACTGGAAAACAAAGTTTTTTTCGTAGTGCAAGACGTACAGTTACAGCAAACTGGAACACTTCAAAATATTTGACTACTTGAGTAGTTAATGGTGATTACTTTTAACGTAATTATAAATTTTTTCCTGAAATAACTTGTTTTCTTGTATTATAAAGCGTTAATGAAAAGAAATTTGCTCAATTGATAAAACTAACGCTCCCCGAAATTTATAAATTAACTATAAATGATCCGATTTTAAACTTTTTTCCATGCTTCAATAACCAAGGACAAAACGCAAATTACTTTAAAGTCTCATTGTCAGTTATATTTATTCATTTGAGCCGACCTTCATACATGAGTTAGATCGATTAATGCAAATGTTTCGTGTTAGACTTCACAAGGAATAAGTTAAAAACTAAAGTTCATGGACGCCAATGACCATGAAAGTAAAATAAACAGCAATGTCACCCGGTCGCCTACGAAATTACAACATACTTTAGTATTATATGTCGTAAATAATGGCCAGATAGGATTAAAACATCGCTTATCAAATGACAGTTCCATGTAAATCTTTTACATTACCAGTTGCTTCTTTACTACATTTTATTCTTTATTGTGACTTGAACGAAGAACGACGTAAACTTACAATAAAAAGAATACGTTAATAATATGTCAGCTTATGAAATAAGATTATAAGAGTATTTTTATGGAACTTAACAATAAAAGACAATTTCTTTTACAAAATAAGAACTTCAATATTGCATAGTACTTCCTTTAACCCATTTAAACACTTACAGTCATCAAAGGTGGTGTTTTTTATTGAGATTGGACTGGTTACTTAAGATCTACATCTTGATTTCAAGTCATCCATCACAAACTGAAGGTAATTGTGAGTGTTGGTATAGACGATACCAAAAATCCCAACTTAGTAAATTCCTAATAGATTTTGTAATGTTAAACCTTAAATTATTTTCATTAAAATCTCCTTAAAATGGCGGAACGCATCTCACTTCACCTTTTTTATGTAAAAAGCAAGTCCAAAAGAGTTAACCCTATAACACTCGTTCACAAGCTTCCACTTCTCCAAAGAAAGGAGTCCCCATAAATCTGTCTGTCTGTCAAGTAAGTCTTTCAAATACTGCTCTAGGTAGGATTATCTTCGGAAGAGCATCTGCCGTGTTAGTATCGGTAAAGCAGAGTCAGTTCAACCCAAGTTTCTGGTCAACTATGGGGCGACTATAAGTCGCATTTCTATTTTCTGTATTGAGTCGAGTGTCCTAAATGTATGCTTAGGAACCGAACTCCACATTTGCAAGCAATTCTCCAACGATGAAGGAATCTGGGCCTTATAGAGGATTAGAAGCTGTTGCGTGGTATATAGCTCTTTGGTCTTAGAGAGTGCTCCAAGTGCTCGTGACGCTGTCTTGGCCATGTGACAATGTCAGGACATATTGCTCCCAACACCAACATTGGTGCTGTAGTGCCTGCCTTCTTTGTAAAAACAGAATGTTTTCAAGATCGGTAATGATGGTGGCGATCTATAGAGTTTGCACTTTTATCGGGTAGATCTTTGATGTACAGGAGAAAGAGAGTAGGTGGCAAGATGCATACCTGGGTAACACCAGCGTTGACCTCAAACCTCTATGAGGTGTGACCATCAATAACGAATTGGATAGATCGGTCTATGAAAAAGCTATTAAGCCAATCGATGAGTGAGGACGTCAAAACATACGATCTTAGCTTATTTAGAAGGTCGGCATGCCAAACCCTGTTAAATACCTTCGATATGTCCAGTGCGATTACTCTGGATTCCCCTCTCTGGTAGATTTATGTCGTAAGTATTAATGGTCGTTGATGATGTTAGCAGACTAAAGATATTTTAAGATTGGCTAGTTAACGACTTTTCAATGAACTTGACAACGGCTGGGACTAAAGCAATTGGACTGTAGTTGTTGCGAAACTTTTTTTTCCTTTTATTAGTATGGTTTGAACCAAAGTTAGTTTTCAATCTGCAGGGAAGAGATTCATTATTACGAATTGCGATAGGAAAATATTTTACTGACCAAATAGTTTTCAGTTTTTTACTTATTCTAGGGACGGTTACTGACCAAATCCTTCCGTAAGTGTAATTGAAAGATTGTGAAAAGATTTACATACACTGTTCATAACGGATGAAAGTATTTTGGTGAAATGTATCCCCCTTCACTCGAGTTTACCTCAATTTGTACAGTTGTACATGTACAATAGAAAGCACTCTTCCAATGATTTTTTAAATAAAATGGCTAACCAAATGATTTCAAATTGTTTTCTATCCGTATTTGATTTCAGTAGCTTTAATTCAAGCCCAACATGTATTTTACAACCTGAGAACGTCTACAGCGTTTTCAGCGATCATTTTATCCAACAACTTGCCATATTGGTCTTCTTCTAATTTCTCAGAAATTGTAAGTAATGTTCGTATTTTATTGTCCGGTATTTATTTTTTAAGGAAAATACCTGTTGCCAGCATTGTTGTGTCTAATTAGGGTGAACAATTTCCCACAGGTCATTAAAATACTGACATTAAAAATATGCAGATTCCAAATTATACAAATTTTTTATATTATATAATAGTTATTTATGCAAAAAGTGAGTAAAGTAATACTTTTTTTCACGAGTAGGACGGTAGGCGAGTGAAAAAAAAGTTACTTTACTCACAAGTTTCATACAAAAATTTTTAACCTCCGTAGACTCAAAAAAATTCGACAAAACTTTTATCAATTTTCATTTTGTAATAGTAATATCAAAAGTACAACTTTGAGTATTATTAATTTGTAGTGAAGAAGAAGTGACATTACAATTAGTACTTTGTTTTTTATTGAGTCGTCTACGTAACCCTCTGCAACTGTGTTGGATTTTCTCCCACCGTGCTTCTTTAGTTGAATTATATCATCACCGGAATTCACTAATAGACACGCCGAAATCTTGATACACCAAAACGTGGTCCATAAGATATCACTTCATATCTCTTGAAAAAGATCAATTATTAATTTGACTGATAGAGCCATCCAATGCTCGAATAATTATTTTTCAACGAAAATAGCTACAAATTAATTATACAAGGATAATTGTGTTTATTTCAAGTCGATAGAATAAGTATCAACAAACTTACAAAGTTTAGAACTCTGGATTTATTTCATACGGACCCAGATCCGTTCCAAATAGGTACTACGTCACCAGGGCCGATTGTGTAGGAGAGCCTGCCTGTTTGACAAAATGCTGCAGTTTAAATTGCTATTGTGATGACAAGGAGTTGATTTGTTGATAAAAATGGAGCAGGGGTTTTCTCGTGGTTCGTCAGACAGCTTGCCTCAAATACATTCCCTTGCAATGACTAGTTATTTGCGCGGCATGAACCAGATCAATAGACAGATCGATAGAATGACATATGGGGAAAGTTTAAATAAAGATATTACATTTAATTTGGAGTAAATCGACTTCGATTTTGTTGTACTTACTCACAAAATGAGATAAGGAAATACTATTGTTTGATCAATGTACCACACATCGATATTGGATGATCTCAGACTTTTAAACACAGTGATATCGACAACTTCATGAAGAAGTTTTTTTCAGAAAAAATAACTAAATATAACGGTGATCAGAATAACCTTGGAACGTAAATTACAGGTCGATTAACATTAGCATCCAGTCTATTGAAGCAAATTTTAATTCTTCTCATTTTTCCTTTTGTATTCTCTAGTGCGTCGGAAATTCAAAGAAATTAAATACCAAAATTCTCGGTCATATTCGAATTACAACATGGTTATATAATATCTAAACAAAATCTTCCCAAATGTAGCAACCATGATATGAGACTGAACGTTAACACCTGGACTGTGCAGAATTTCACGAACAAAGAAAAAAACAAAATCTCCTAAATAAAAATCTAATAATTTCAAAGTACAGAAAAATATACAATACATGGAATAAATCAAACTGTATTGTATGTTAATGAATGTAATGTACAAACAACGTACGTAGTTAACAGAATATTTGTGCTATTGTCCTTCGTAAAAAATTACCAAAAAAAAAAAAATTTAACCACAGTCTCGTCTCTTACAGACGTCTAGATTTCATCTTTGTGTTATGCTCTGTGTAAATATACCCCAGTTTGCCATATACGAGGGTCATCTGAAAAGTTTCCGATCTCCACCTGAAGTCAGTACTTAAAAATAAAGCTGGGAAATATATTTGCGCAAGCATTGGGAGATTCTCACTACAGCCATTTTAGACGCTTAGTTTCTATCAGAAAATCGCATAGGTAAGTCGTAGTGAAGATTTTTCTGAAAATGGAAAAAATTGAGTATCTAGCCATTAAATATTTGGATTTGAAAGGCAATACGCCTACGTAAATGAAAGCTAAACACTGTACAATCTGTACTATCACGACGAAAAATCATGGAAATCTGAATTCAAACGAGGTCGTATCAGCTTGACTGACACTTCTTTCACAGAAAAATGAGATATTTTACGGTTTTATTTGATAATACAACTGCTAATATACTTTTCATTTCTTTCTGAAACAGAAATTACTTTAATGAGGCCTCATCAATCTTCATGAGTTTATCAGTAATATAAGCCACATTGTAGTCTTGGCAAATTGAAATAATTGTAGTCATCTTCAATATTTTCACGTATTTAGTATGAATGCTTATAATTTTTATTGTAATTTTCTTTTTATTTCTACTACAATTTCTATGTTAAAGCGTTGAACAATTAACGTAGAGTAAATTAAAATCTTAAATTACAAAGCAACGTATCAATGTCACTCAACAACCAGAAATTAGAATACCTATCATCCTACGATCATTTGACCTCACCGAGATCTAGATAAAACTAAAACTTGTACACCTGTACCCCATTATTTTCAAGATATGTTATATATAGTTTTTCTGTCGCCTCTTCTTCTAGCCTCCCAAGTTTGTTTATTTTACACAGTAAAAGTGTGTTTCGTCGCGGTCGGCAACTCGGTATTGTTGACACGTTTTCCGGAAGCACTTATAGGAATAAAAATGAGGAATTCAAGGGTGAGGAAATAATAAATACAACTCTAAAAGCTTGTCCCGACGTCTTATTGGCGCCTTTTGTTATGGTGTTTAATAATCGTTAAAAATATAATCTGTAATGTTAATAAATATGCTACTAAGGTACTAACATATTAATTTTATGTGTCTTTAATCTCATTATCCAATAACTGATCATAAAAAGATAAGTTAACACCGCAGACTCTCAGAATAACATATAATATATCAAAGTAATAATCATTTTATTTTATGATAAAACCATAATATCAAACCTTTCGGTAGATTATATTTTTGAAAAAATTCACATAAAAGTGGAAATTAAATATCATTTGGTTTAAATTTGACCTGATCTTTGAATGTTTCTCCACTTTTTTCAAGAGTTTCAATAACTAAGTTGGAATTTCTAGAACTGTTGGTGATATTCATACTGTATACAACACCAACAATCATAATTACACTGTCTGATGCGCGTTTAGTTAACCAAGTCAAGGTCTTCAGAGACAGAAGATAAACTAAGTTAGTTTACCTACCGTTTACTGTCTCTGAAGACAAACTTGTTTATCGAAACGCGCATCAGACAGTTTAATTGTAAGTGTTGGTATATTCAGTAAGAGTTTCAATAAATAATATTTGTCATCAAAATAGGTATTTATTAAAATATTTCATCGTTAGATACATATAGTATGTAAACGAACAATTCCTAGACTAAATAATCGATTTTTGCTATGGGAACTGTCCGGTATGGTCATTATGTATATTCTTGCCAAATGCGCTCGATTTTTTATTCGAATCCTAAATAAATAGACTCAATAACTTGGCTCATTTCAAAATAAAATATTCAAAAGCTTTTAATTGCATTAACAATGAAGTTTTGATAAAAAAATAGTTTAATAACATTCGTGGTACTCCTTTGGAATGGTTTGAATTTTACCTTGAAAATAGACAATAACTTGACAGTCAAATACATATATGAATCCATTAATCAGTAGTAGTATGTCTCAAGGCTCAGTTCTTGGTTTGATTCTCTTTCTCAAATCAATGAAACCTCTTTACCTCACTTGGAAAAACTTGAAATAATAATAATCACGGATCTTGCTACTATTAATACCTGGTCTAGTTTAACAGAGTTTTCTATGATAACAAAGTAGATTATTTCTTTATATACTCGTAATATTCTCAATTGGCCACACTTTTCAACATTGTCACTGTGTATTACACCTTATACTCGTCCTTTGTCTTCTTTAGCGTTGATTGATCCACTGTTTTGACAGTTGTCTAGTCTTTGGAGTGTTGTGAATATGAGGTTTCGTCAAGGTTTTGAAATTGACGAAAAACTCGACTATATTGTGGATAAACAACATCAAACACACCTGCGATTGCGTTTGCGGTCTAATGTAATCAAACTTGGTAATAAACTTACTTTGAACCATGTAATCTTAGTATTTAATTTCATAGTTTCAAAACAACGTATTGTTGTCTAATTCACTACAATTGGGAATCCTACAAAGGTCACGCTCATTTGCGATTAACCTTTCAAGGCACAAATTCTTCTACTAGATACAAGCAAGGTCCCAGAAGTACCTGGCCTGACCTAGAGATGGCGGTAGTTGCTTAAAAAACACCACTGTATTAGAAAATACAATCTATACAGCATATCTTTTAAGTTTGAAGACACCACGTTGTTTAGTAGCCATCAATAGTGAACGTTTTCAGTGGATTTGTTAACGTGGAAAAAACTGGTAATCGTTATGTAATATAATACTTTTATTTGAAAGGCATCAGTTCAATCTATATAAAAACTGAGCTTAATTCTACTCTGGGTGAGACTGCTCCTTCGTTATCAACAGTAAAATATTGGGTATGGACTAAAAAAAGGTAGAACCTACTCTAAAGAAGGCAAAGGCCGTTCCATCTGCAGGCAACGTCATGGCGTCTGTTTTTTGGGATGCGCGTGGTATAATTTTTAT
Source organism: Diorhabda sublineata (assembly GCF_026230105.1). Lineage (NCBI taxonomy): Eukaryota > Metazoa > Arthropoda > Insecta > Coleoptera > Chrysomelidae > Diorhabda > Diorhabda sublineata. The sequence goes on along the minus strand of NC_079477.1, from coordinate 5,675,249 downwards.
TGACTATCTTGAAAAAGGAAAAACTATCAACGTTGAGTAATATGCGAACTTATTTCAACGTTTGAGCGAAGAAATCAAGTAAAAACGGCCACACTTTGCTAAGAAGAAAGTGTTTCATCAAGACAATGCCCCAGCTCACACATCCGTTATTGCAATGGCCAAAATTAATGAATTAGAGTTAGAATTGCTACCTCATGCACCCTATTCGTCGGATTTAGCTCCCTCGATGGCTCAGAGGTCAAAGATGGAAAGGTGATGGCGGCAATTAATGGCTATTTTGAAGAGCTCGCGATTCTTGTTATAAAAAGGGTATCGAACTCATTGAACATCGCTGGGAAAAGTGAATGGAGCTAAAAGGAGATAAAATAAATATATTTTTTTCAAAAATTTTTCTTTGTTGGGTCAAGTACTCCTACAACCATCCTCGAACTTCCTCTTTAAAACGATATACGTCAGTTTTAGAAATAAGAAACCAAAAAGAAACAAGAGAGAATGTTTAATGGTTGTTTATACGTTGTTAGTTCATAAATGTTTATAAATGCTGTGCCTGAGTTTTCCACTGTAATGAGTTATGATCCCTACTTCACAATCAAACTTCATGGAAAAATCCATCAAAGAGCCAGACTTCTAAGGCAAGAAATCATGTTAAGATAACTCAAACCAAAATATATTATTATAAACGCTCAATAATTATTAGGGTGAGTGAAAACTGTTACGTAGATTAATAGGGGATTAAAATAAATATCAATTGCGTAATAAACTTGGAAATGGTGCAGTCATGTATCTATATTGACACAAATTAGGTTCAGAATGACAACAAAGTTGTTATTAAGTTTGAACTTTTGGAACAGTTGGTGATATTCATACTGAACACAATGTTCACACTACCACTACACCAACACTAACAATTACACTGTCTGAAGCACGTTTCGATAACCAAGTTATAAAGGTAAAAGTTTACCTTCAGTCTTTGAAGACGAATGTTTATAGTTGAAGGTAAATAATTTTTCGGTGCATAATGAACTCTTGAAGACATTCAATTATAATTCTTACCACTTACGAACAGGAAAAACGTGATAAGCGAATATAATTCGCAACACGTGTTCTTCTTTGATAAAGTAGATGAGGGGTGTACACTGCACAACAGCACATATATTATTTATAGAGTTATATTTAGGTATTCCTTGATTAAATTATTACTTCCTCATTTAAGATAAAAATAGGATTCTGTTTATCCTGTACACAAAATCGAGCTTTCTCGGACAACGACATTTACAATGAATCCTAAAAAAGTTTTGAATAATTTTATTGCGAGTCATTTTTTGAGTGTATTGCAAGCAAAGTAAAAGACGCATTCAAAAAGCAGTGAGATTTTACAATTATTGCATAATGAAAAGCAGAATCGTACGAAATTCTAGCTTAAAGAGAGTAAAAAAACACTCGTGACCCTTTATAACATTTTCCTCTAGGGGAGATATATGCGGTAATGCAGCAACGTGCTGAAAAGCGGTTCTTCAAAGTGAAAGTAAATAAAATTTTCGCTCCGTTATTTGTCGTGAAATGCACTCTGCAACTATATTCTCAAGAGCTTTGTTACTGTTTAGTTGACTGTTGAATTTGTGTTATCAAGCTGCAATCAATATTGGAATAAATTTTTGTTATCGATAAATAAATCTATAATAAATATTAGCATTCAATTTATCAAGTGGGTTATGTCAATTGCTGCAAATTGGAAACTATCATTCCCCTAGGAATATAACAATATAAATATAAAAATACTAAAACAGAAGTACAGAAGAATATATTAATGCACACACTTTGCTAATTAGAACAATATGGATAATCGCATTGCAAATTGTCGAATGGCACTTCGTGCAGATTCAAAGGCATCTGTGGAATCAAAACTTCTTTGTCTTTATACTTTACCATTAAAAATTATACCGTTGATAACGTTGTTCGAAAATCACATTTGAAAGAACCTTATGAACGCAGCTCAAGCAAAATGAGTTGGTTTTTTGAATGAAATCTGTTAAGAGAATAGATTGCAATAGGTGAACCTGCTCCTTAAAAGTCCAAAATGGTTTCATCGGCTGGATAGGTGACCACGGCCGTTTTTTGAGATAATCATGGAATTGTCTTCATCGATAATATTCAAAAAGGTTGGAAAAGAAGAGAGTAACGTGCATAAATAATCTCAAATTCACGAATTCCACTTCGATTTGTTTGATCAACCCTCGTATTCATCAGATCTGATCACCAGCGACATTTGCCTGTTTCCTAAGAGAAAGATGTTCATCAAAAGGAGATGTTATCTTAAGTAAATGCCTATTTCGAGGTGAAAGGTAGTGGAAAATGTTTAAAAAGTTGGAAAACCTTGTCACACTTCGGTGATAACCTAAAATTCACGAATTGCACTTCGAATTGTTTGATCAAACCGTCGTATTCACCAGATCTGGTCACCAGCAACTTTTGCCTATTCCCTAGAGAGAGATTTTCTTCAAAGGAGATTTTATCTTAAGTAAATATCTATTTCGAGGTGAAAGGCAGTGGGAAATGTTTAAAAAGTTTGAGCACCTTCTCACCTTTCGGTGATAACCAAAAATTCACGAATTGCAATTCGAATTGTTTGGTCAACCGTCGTACTCATCAGATCTGGCCACCAGCAACTTTTGCCAGTTCCCTAAGAGAGAGATTTTCTTCAAAGGAGATTTTATCTTAAGTAAAAACCTATTTCGAAGTGAAAGGCAGTGGGAAAGGTTCAAAAAGTTTGAGCACCTTCTCACCTATCGGTGATAACCTAAAATTCACGAATTGCAATTCGAAATGTTTGGTCAACCGTCGTATTCACCAGATCTGGCCACCAGCGACTTTTGCCTGTTCTCTAAGAGAGAGATTTTCATCAAAAGGAGAGTTTATCATAAATAAATGCCAATTTCGTGGTGAAAGGCAGTGGGAAATGTTTAAAAAGTTTGAGCACCTTCTCACCTTTCGGTGATAACCTAAAATTCACGAATTCTAATTCGAATTGTTTGCTCAACTGTCGTATTCACCAGATCTGGCCACCAGCGACTTTTGCCTTTTCCCTAAGAGAGAGATTTTCTTCAAAGGAGATTTTATCTTAAGTAAAAACCTATTTCGAAGTGAAAGGCAGTGGAAAAGGTTCAAAAAGTTAGAGCACCTTCTCACCTATCGGTGATAACCTAAAATTCACGAATTGCAATTCGAATTGTTTGGTCAACCGTCGTATTCACCAGATCTGGCCACCAGCGACTTTTGCCTGTTCTCTAAGAGAGAGATTTTCATCAAAAGGAGAGTTTATCATAAATAAATGCCAATTTCGTGGTGAAAGGCAGTGGGAAATGTTTAAAAAGTTTGAGCACCTTCTCACCTTTCGGTGATAACCTAAAATTCACGAATTCTAATTCGAATTGTTTGCTCAACTGTCGTATTCACCAGATCTGGCCACCAGCGACTTTTGCCTTTTCCCTAAGAGAGAGATTTTCTTCAAAGGAGATTTTATCTTAAGTAAAAACCTATTTCGAAGTGAAAGGCAGTGGAAAAGGTTCAAAAAGTTAGAGCACCTTCTCACCTATCGGTGATAACCTAAAATTCACGAATTGCAATTCGAATTGTTTGGTCAACCGTCGTATTCACCAGATCTGGCCACCAGCGACTTTTGCCTGTTCTCTAAGAGAGAGATTTTCATCAAAAGGAGAGTTTATCATAAATAAATGCCAATTTCGTGGTGAAAGGCAGTGGGAAATGTTTAAAAAGTTTGAGCACCTTCTCACCTATCGGTGATAACCTAAAATTCACGAATTGCAATTCGAATTGTTTGCTCAACTGTCGTATTCACCAGATCTGGCCACCAGCGACTTTTGCCTTTTCCCTAAGAGAGAGATTTTCTTCAAAGGAGATTTTATCTTAAGTAAAAACCTATTTCGAAGTGAAAGGCAGTGGAAAAGGTTCAAAAAGTTAGAGCACCTTCTCACCTATCGGTGATAACCTAAAATTCACGAATTGCAATTCGAATTGTTTGGTCAACCGTCGTATTCACCAGATCTGGCCACCAGCGACTTTTGCCTGTTCTCTAAGAGAGAGATTTTCATCAAAAGGAGAGTTTATCATAAATAAATGCCAATTTCGTGGTGAAAGGCAGTGGGAAATGTTTAAAAAGTTTGAGCACCTTCTCACCTATCGGTGATAACCTAAAATTCACGAATTGCAATTCGAATTGTTTGCTCAACCGTCGTATTCACCAGATCTGGCCACCAGCGACTTTTGCCTTTTCCCTAAGAGAGAGATTTTCATCAAAAGGAGATTTTATTATAAGTAAATGCTTATTTCGAGGTGAAAGGCAGTGGGAAATGTTTAAAAAGTTTGAGCACCTTCTCCGGAGCACCTGATCTGGCTACCAGTAAATGCCTATTTCGAGGCGAAAGGCGATAACTATTATTGGGACAAGTTGGAGAATCACTGTACTAAATATATAGATTTGAAAGCAAACTATCTTAAACAATAAAAATATTTATGTTAAAAAATATTTTGGAATCTTTCTAGACAACCCTCGTCATTTGGGCAATTCCAGCGAATTCTAAAATTTCATTGAATAGTTGACATAATCTTAATCAGTAACGAAATCAATTGATTAATATGTCAGCTATCTCATTTTGAATTTGAATAGTCATTTCAATGATATCAACGATTTTTAAAGTCATTGAAACTCGACCAAATATGATTTTTGTGTTCGGTCTCTCATTCAGTAAAATGACGGAAATAGGTACATAATGTATCAAAACTATGAGTAACAGATATTTTGCCATTACTAGTTTTTATAAATTATTTGGAAAAAACTCCTTCAGATTGACAGTCCTGCAATTCGACTCTCAAAAATGTCGTAATTCCTACCGTATTACTGATATTAGTGATGTTTGGCTTTGCGTTATATGTTTCTGTAACTGCGTCTAACTCTTATTCGGACTACCCTATATCGATGCTCTTTGAACTTTTATTTTGATCACTTTTTCATCAACCTGTAAGGATGTAACTAATATATTCATCGAGGGTATCATTTCCTTTTCCATTTATCCATTTATCCATTATTAAAAGCGTCTATTTCGTAGAAGTTTTGTATTGACTAGACTCGTTATTACAGGAGGGGTTTAGAGGATAACGGTCGGTCGAGCAGTATCCATTTAAAATTGCGTCTAACCGAATAGGTATCGATAATCAATAAATGGACATGTATGTAGAAAGATACACACGCGAACAATTACGGGACAAAAATAACGTTTAGAGTGAATTTGCGTTTTGAAATTGAACCTACGACATTAACTATGACATACTCAATGTCATTTATCCTTTTATAGTGAATAAAAAAATGTATAATCCGATGTAAACGCCTTTTTCCGTAATGATATCCGATAATTTGATTCAATATAGCATTCAATACCAAGTCTATTAAATAATTCAAAACCGTCTTGTCAATATATTTCTTCCGAGTTGTCAATACATTAGTATCGGTCATCGTCAAACGAAGATTGCAAAAATTCAAATCTAGATACATAAACTCATTTCCTTTACATATTCACATTCCTTAGTTTACTACCCAGTCTAGTTTCTTGTTTCTTTTTGTCCACGCTTATAAATCTTGGAATTGAATTTGTACCGCACTTACGAACGCAAATTCTTATATGTCCAGAACAGAAATCAAAGGAGTCATTCATCAGTGGTTACAAAAATTAGGAACGGACTGGCTCAACTAGAGAATCGCATTGCGACATCCTTAATGAAACAAAAAGAATGGGATTCCAGCAGAAATTATTGAATATGGCGAGAAAGACAAACAGAAAAGAATATCGAAATATTTTAAATGAACAACAAATGCTCGAGAGAAGGTATAAAGCAATAATTTGGCCAATATTCGAGAAAGGAGGGGTGAAAATTATAGAGAGGTATCACTGCTGGATCTGGTAACAAAGTTTTGGCTAGAGCTGTGAGACATTGATTGAACTAATGGAAGAATACCAAGGGGATTTCAAGAAAGGAAGAGATATGCTTAAAAATAGTAAAGCTAGATGACATTAGACCACTCACACACGAAATTGTTATCAGAGAAATTTAGTATTCATAATGGATTGAAACAAGGAAATCCATTATCGACAATGGCTTTCAATCTAGTGTTTGCCAGATAGAAAGGTACACACTACAAGGTTTATAAAGGCAATAGCATTCTGTAAACCAGAAAAGATTACAGCAGTCAAAATTAGAATAGATGGATTAATAATATGGAAGGGAAATATGGGTTATATTGGAAGCAGACGAAGCACGAATAATTAACCAATAACTGAAGAGACAGTATAAATACCTATCACTAACAAGTTTCATAAAAGGTCAAAGAGTGAAATGCTTGAGGTTTTTCGGTAAATAAATGATCATTGAAGAATGAGCAAGAGGTAAAACAAGAGCTTATTTTCTTCGGACAGGTTATTGAGTAAACAATGATGGAAGATAATATCACAAATAGTAAAATGGTTTATGAATAATTATGTTTCAATATTTTTTTTCCAGCTTTGGAGGTTTTCAAGTACAATAAAGTTTTATTCTACAAGCGACAAATTATTTGCTACGTGAATAGCTAATACGGTGCTGATAGGTACGAATCGCGAAGAAACGAAATGAACTAAGTCATTTATCACTTACATGCAAGGAAATATATTATAAGTATTAGTTAACAGATTCTCATTCTCCCTTTACCCAAGAGTAATTGAATCTACAGCCACATTTCATAAAGATACATTACGACTGAGTTTAGAAACTTGTTTTGGAGGTTTACTATTACATATGCGCGTACATGGGAAACTCCTATTAAAAATATGAATATAAATTTTTCTTTCCATAATTTGTGGTATTTTGTGTAGAGAAACTGAAGTCGACAAGGTAAACGATTCGTCTTTGTTTTAAATAAGGCAATAAAAATAATTAAAGCTCATGAAAATCATAATCATTCAAAACTAACACATCTATCAATAAATCGTGTCACTAACAAAGAGAAACAATTTTTTTACAAAAAATAAATTTTATTCCTCAATATAACTCCTTCAAGAGTAATATAAACATTCCAACACTTCTCTAATTTCTTCTTGCCGTGCTTGTTAAAGGATTTGTCTTTTGCCTCAAAATAGGCTTCAGTTTCAGCAAGTGCTACTTTATTTGAGCTTAATTTCTTACCGGCGAACATTTTTATGAGATCAGCGAATAGCCAGTAGTCACTTGGGGCCAGATCTGGACTATACGGTGGATGAGGAAGCAATTCGAAGTGTAAATCGTTCAATTTAACCATCTTTTCTAATGATCATTGTCTTGGAGGCCAAACACTACTTTGAATCATCAACACGATATTGTTTTTGAGCAACTGTGAGTAAACGCAGCACCCACTTTGAATAAAGTTTTTCCATGGTCAAATTTTTATGCAAAATTGTAAACACACTGCCTTCTGATATCTTAACGGCATCAGCTATCTCACGCAATTTTAATTTACTATTAGATATAACCATTAACAAATGGTTCTTTTCGATAGAGTAGAGTTTGGATTCATTGTTCTGAAAATAACAGAAGTACCTCCACTTAAATTTTACACATTGTTGGTACTTTATAAACGTTATGTATTCGACAATGGCAGCGCCATATGTGTCAATCACACGACTCATTGAGTGATGTAATTCTACTAAAATTATTTTATTAGCATCACCATGATATCTCATAAATTATCAACAAGACATCAGGCGCCTAAGTCTAAGTTGAGACAGAGGAAAAGGTAGATCCCCTACTCAATATCGTTGAGATATTCCTATATTTCGAAGTCTTTTGAAAAATTATGTAACTAAGAAACAAATATGTAGAACTGCAATTTTCAACATTCAAATATAAAATACATAGTGATTCATGTAGAAGAAAGAAATATAATTTATCATTTTCAAGATGAATGTAATCTTAGTACACGGAAATTGAAATGCCCATATCTGCTTCTTGAGGAAAAGTTAAAAATGACCCTATTCATTTTAATAAAGGTATTATTGTCTTTGAGAGGCTTATGATTATTTTTAACACGTTTCCAGTGAAGAAATGATTAAGAAAAGATCGAAAAGAACTATGCCGCATTTGAAATACAACAATAAAATTTTCAGAAGAAATACTATCAATGACCAAGGTTGGAACTGGTACTAAATATTAATCATCACTAAGCTCTTGTCCAGCAGAAATATTTGTTACCAAAAAATGTATGGAAATAAACCTTTAAATGAATAATCAGAAATATGAAATATCAATAAATTTCGATAATTTTATCAAAGTACAGAGCTCTGTGGTGTACAAAAATGCTCCTGAAAGAAAGAAATTCAGAAGAAAGAAGAAACCCATGGGACGGCCCAAACTAAATCATTCACGAACTGCTGAATCCAAACAGTATTTCGATCTAAGTAAACAAACTACACTTCCTCAGGAGACTATGAAAAACCTGATGAAATTAGGTCTAACTGAATATAAATTCTTGGAAATATTTCTTCGACGTATACTCTGACAATAATATCAACATAATATGTCGTCGTGATATCAAGATAACTTTTTTGTTCGACACTGCACCTCCTACTTTCGGTTTATATTTCTTCGTTAGCTAGGACATGATCTGCTCGAAATTTTTTTTATATATAGCTAGTTTGGATGATGTTATTCATATCAAAAGTAAGCCAAACCCTGTCTTATAACTGTCGCAATTGAAATTTCTTTTTTCAGTATTGATCAAACAAATGCCAGAATTTAATATAACTATATCGGATGTATTTGATCCAAACATAACATCACTTTTGTCACCTGTTAACTGCTACTTAATTTAATTGGTAGTTTTTATCCGTTAAATATCGAATTCAAATCAAACGCATCTCGCAGCCTTCCTAGGATAATGATTATTCGAATCAAATATGCAATATTTGCAGAGTCGGAAGGCGATAAGAACCAGATATTCTCTTATTTCATATGTGCAATATGTCCTATGAGTTATCCTAATTAAATATAAATTCTGTAAGGAGAAGAGAGTGCTACAATGCCCCGTCATTGGAAACTTATGCAAAAATTGCTATGGACAACGAAGGGAGCGAATATCTTTTTAAAGTCAGTATAAATACTGAAGTTTTGATAAGGAAGAAGAAAAAATTTTGTAGGACAATATGAACTACTATTTAAATCTACAAGTTCACATCAGAACTTTTATTTTGTTGTTTGTATCCTTTCAAAATTCTACCGTACGGTTAGCAGTTTACATAAACACACATAACTTACAATTTTAACTGACACATTCTATATATTATGAGGAAATGTACTTAAGAGCCAATTTTATCAGGTACGCGAGATCTCTTAATTTAATTTTCATATGCCAGGTACTTGTAAGTAAATAATGTGCCGACTTTAATCATAATTTCAAATAGAAGTTATTTCTCGGTACGTTATCCCGTATAATTCTAATATTAACGAAATCGTTTGATGAAAGGCGTGATTTTAAGATAAGTCTGAATCGATTCAATTAAATTATTAAGTGTTTATGAGTAGTTTTAGATTAGTGAGAATTTATATTAATTTTTTTAATGTTTAATCAAAGTATCTTTACGGGGATAGTTCCAGAAGTACGGAGTTGGAGTTAGAGACGGCGATAATTGCTTAAAAAATACCACGATATTGGAAAGTACAGTATATGTTTCAAGTTTGAAGACACCACGTTATTAATTATTTGTTTGGCAGCAATCAAACTGGAAACATGAAGAAAATTTGTTAATACTTTTAACCTTAGCCCTACCAATGTAAAAGCGCAACTAGATTCTACTCTGGTTGAGACTTTTCCTATGTTATCAACATTAAAATATTGGGTAGCAGTGAACCAAATGAGGTGACGACTACAGGCATGTTGAAGAAAATCCACAAAGAGGTACTGGATGATCGTCGTCTGAAAATGCGTGAGCTAACAGATATAGTAGACATTTCCAAAAATTCGGCACATCGCATATCGACTGAAAATTTGGACATGAGAAAGCAGTGCGCAAGATGGGTGCCGTGTTTGCTCACATAGGAACAAAACCAGCGTCGTGAAGATGTATCCATCGAATGTTTGGCAATTTTTAACAGAAATAAAACCGAATTTTTGCTCCGACTTGGGTCTATCATTTAACACCCGAACCAAAATAACAATAAAAATAATGGGCTGAAAAGGAGGATCCGGCTCCAAAGAAGGCAAAGATCGAGCGAACTTATTACTACATTTGAGCGAAGAAATCAAGCAAAAACGGCCGCATTTGACTAAGAAAAAAGTGTTGTTTCGGTGGTCAAAGTTTTTTCAACAATGAAAAGGTGATGTCGGCAGTTTACGGATATTTTGAGGAGCTTGAAGATTCTTATTATAAAAAGGGTATCGAACTCATTGAACATCGCTGGGAAAAGTGAATGGAGCTAAAAGGAGATTACGTTGAACAATAAATATATATTTTTCTAATATTTTTGTATGTTCTTTGTTGGGCCAAGTACTTCAGAGACCATTGTCGTAGATCACTCGCAATCTTGCTTAAACACAACATTACTTTCTAATCTTCTATACCAATCGCACCCTGATTACGTGTGTAATTAGAAGTTTTTTTCATCTTGCTTTAGTTCCTATGGATCTTATTGTTCCTCCAATACATCTTTTTCAATACAATGCTGAAAGATTAACGAACACATTATAAACTCATATCATCTTTATATATTTAATCTCAGCTAAGTTCCTATCATAAGTACATATTATACATTACTTTATACTTGTCCACGATAGTCTTTATTCAATTATTCTTTGTTCATTATTTTTTCTTAAATCTGGAATAGTTATACTTCCAATTATTTTACACATTTCATTGATCTCAACATTCTTAGATCATTTCACGAGTATTTAACTAAAACCTTCCTGATTTTCTATGCTTTTTAATTATTTTGAATAATCCACCACACCTTCTTTAATTGTTAATAGTTTGGTTTTAATTAACAGTAAGTTAATTGAGACTAAGTGATTTGTTTCTCTGATTATTTATAGACGAAGAGGAATTTCTTGGGTATTCTTTTTCCAAGTACTGATTGGATGTTGAGAGTTCAGAGTTAAGTTAAGACAGTGACATCATGCCTGAGAAGCTTTCCAGAAATGCCTCCAGTCATGGAAGCATTGAGATAAGTGCATTGCTTATCAAGAAATTGACTAGTTTTGAATGAAATAATTCAAGATATTTTTTGCCTTAGATCTAGGGTTGTATTGCATATACTAAAGATCGGGTTCCATAAATACATTGGAGATTGTTGAAATGTCGGGAGATGTACAACTAACACCAGAAATTATCTCAATTACTAGATAGGTGAATCTTGGATCTTCTTCTATGTCTCACTTTCTCGATATTTCCAACAGTAACTGAAGAACTGAATACCATTCTTCTTTTCAATTCGTTAAGTATGAAACACAGTTAACTGTGAAGGAATTTCATCTCCAAATTCGCGTTGCAACTAATCAAGACTATTATTTACTTGAACCGTTCTTGAAATCAAAGTTCATCAGGCATATTCACTTGACAAATCTATAGTTCAATGGTAAACCTTAAGTATCACTATGTCATCAAAATATACGAAGTTACTACTCAACTGCAGTTAGACCTTACTACTTAAGGATAGTGGTATCTAAAAATATAGTATTACTAGCTCTAGCTTCTGCCGTAGCAAAACAAAATATACAAAGAGGTTCTCAATTTATCATATAACATCAAATAACAATTTTGACGACTCAAAACATGGAAGATGTAGACATTCTGTTTTCCAATATTATATAAAAAGAAGTGATAAACACAATAGAATTAATCGTTTTTGTATTTGTTAAGCCTTTTTAGAGTTATTCTACAACTACATTATATTCAAACGTCTTACAATGCGAACAAATAATCCAGGCATCATGAATTGGAATTTATTTGGTCGACTTTAATGACTACCTAAAAAATAAGGCAAGTCTGAACAAGATGAGTAGACCGTATTATTTGAGCTGTTGCATTGTTTCATTTTCAGTATCTGTTCAAGTTGTAATTTCAAATGGATGAAATATTTGATTACAATAAAACAACAGCGAAAATAATCAAAAGACGTATTCAGAATATTTGTACAAAGAGTAAAATCAATACTTTCAAGTTAACAACCGGAACTTGATATTGCTTCGGAATGGTACAAACACTTCTGAGAATCGTTAATAAAAAGAAAAATCTAGGGGAGAAAATGTGCAAAACATTTAATGCATCGCATTCGTGCGTTGCAGACGGAAATAAATTGAAGAACTATTTTCGCAAAGTTATTTTCGGTCAATAAATAGAGAACGCTTAGCTTTGAGGTTTTTAAACCCTGCGCGAATGGTTTACACTGTAAAACTCCAAAGTAAGTAATATCGAAAGAAACAAATATTTTTATCATTTATTATTTTGAATTAACTGAAAAATACATTCAAGATTTACCAGATTGGTAAAGCGAATTAATAAAAATTCAAATAGATCAAAACTTTCTTTAATAAATAGTTGCAATAAATAAATTTCATACTGAGTACTGCTTTACATCTTCTAAACATACTTAAATTCAGTTTTTTTATTACATCTTGATTGCCACCGGTTACTTATTGATTGAAGATTAATTTTCACTGGACCCAATCGTTCACATTAAAGATTAACAGTTTGTCCATGTATCGGCACTTCCAAATGAAGAATTTCGTATATGTTCCACTTAACACACAATGAATCACACAGAATGACTCATTTGGAAAGAGCCACTGCTTCTCACGCAAAGGACTCAAGGTTGGTTAAGGATGTTTGCGAGTCCTTGATTGTTTGACATGGACATGCTCCAACTTCTGTTCTTAGCATGTCTAATGTCTAATGTTGTTGGTTTTTTTTACATTATTTGAAGGTGAACGTCATAATGACCTTAAAACATCTTTCATAGGACTTTGAAGTACAGGCAAATTACGATCAAATATACTTTCCAGTCCTCCTAATATTTTGACAATGTATTAGGTACATCCTTCATCAGGACTTCGATACATCCTCCTACGAAAAAACAGAAACAAAAAAAATGTTATTAATGGTCAACCTTTATGAACCTTTTCCGCACAGTATCTTGATTATAACGGTAATTTTCTACGAAAAAATTCTTGCTGTGATACAGTAGTTGGAACAAGGCAATCTCGTATTCAGAAAAATCAATTCTGTTTATTCCTAAACAGCAGATGTCTGTTTTCACAGGGGTTTTTAATTTTTTTAACTTGCAGTCTCCTCTTAATTCGAAAACTTGATGTATCTGCAAAGTATCCGTTGCGACGATACCTTCTCAATTTGACTCAAATTTCCTGACTGGTAAGAGACTTTTTCTAATTTAAGAATAAAAAAAAATCGCACTCTGGGCTAAATCTGAGGAATACGGTGTATAAAGTAGCAGTTGAGTTGAGTTGGGGCTCTTTTCTTCAATTAGGCATGGATCAGCCAATTCGTTTTGTCTTTTTCCGCTCGCTTTCATATGCGGTCAAAACAAAATTAGAAATTTTATCCGGCTGAAATATTCAAAGTAGTCCTCCACGAGAATGTTGTGTGATAATAGTAAATTGCTAGTGCTATTAGCGAAATTAAATACAGATCAGACTGCCCTTGTAGTTTAAAAATTTCATAGGATCATTGGTTAAACAAAAAAATCTAAACTTATTCTGATTAATATACATTTACAACAAACACAGTATATGTATATAGACAAATGATTTCATCTAATAACTCTACTTACAAACTTGGTCACTACTTTTCAATAGAATGGAAACCGAAATTCATTTTACGTTGGACGTATTTGTTGAAAATTTAATTTCTGCGTCTCCCCAGCTGATATATCGCTTGTAAGTTCCTTGAAAAGAAATGGAATCTCACCGCATATTTTTAACATTCGCGTACATTTCTTCATTATGAAAACTTTTCCATTGAAGATTTTACAGTGTACTTGCTATTTTGAACAATTAGAGTTTATCCAGACTGTTTTCTTGAAAACACAGACATCGTCGATATCAAACGTTTCTTTTATGACCGATTAACGATGACTCATGGATGTTATTTCTATTCTATGTATTTCGTATTTGATTGGATTAGTTCTAATAGTTTTAGTTCAAAGAGAACTCGCTGAACATATACAAATTTGAAAGCTTGTTTATCAAGTATTAAACAGCTCCGGTTAATGTATATACCGTCTTGTTATTCACGGTTTATCGTTTAATAGCATATAAATAGTGAAGGAGATTTCAAGATATTATAGTCATAAAAAGTAAATTTGAAAAATGCTTTTGCTAGTAAACCACAATTAAAAATATAAAACATATATCTGGAACATTTTGATTGTTTATACATTATTCACTGAAATTTTTTGTAAAAATGCGATTGAAATGTGTCATTTTCATATAGTTGGATGAATTTGGTACGTACGGTGAGATGTTCGCAGATGTACAAAATGAACTAAAATCAGTAGCTCACTAATTTGATGAGATAGTTGCTTTATTTGTCGTTGTTTTCTCCACTTACCTGTAACAAAAATTAGAAAATTAGGTATATTCGAAAAGTAAGTTACAGTATGCATAGAAATTAGGGTAGTCCATTACGTATTAATTTTTTTTAATCTCAAATCAGGCATTAAAGCTCTGGCCTCGAGACTTGAACAACTTGAATAAACAATTTAAGTTGTTGCATTACGCACTTTATAACAGCATTTACTACGTATTTAAGAAGATTTACATTTTCTAATAAATATTTGATAAGAACTACTGAATTAAATTTCACTACTTAAACTATTGAAGATTTTGGATGCGAGCTAAAAAGGATTATTTGAACCTACGTTTTGCGATAGATATAAGTCTGTATTTTATTTTATACTGTAACTGTGTATTTCATTATTTGATTTAAAGTTTGTATTTACTTTTGGCAGGTTATTTAATATTTTATAAACAAGTTCACATTGTTCAAGTTGCACTAAGGATTCTAATTTAGGTGTCTTTAATTCTTCATGTAAAACATTTGTTGATGTGTGATACTCATAATTAAACAAAATTTTCAAAAATTTATGATTTGCATTTCATTGAAATTATCTTTCTCATAGCTACCTCATATGAATAAAAGATACCTCAGATGAGATAGAAAGAAAGCTGGGTATATTTGCTTCTTAATATTGAGAGAAAGATAATTTCTACACCTATAAATAAAAGGAATTAGCGAATTTACTTTATCTATTATTTTATTTATATGCATTTGCCAATTCAAAAACTCATCTATTATCAGTCCCAGATATTTAAGAGTACCAACTTTGTCCAAATGAATTTTTAAATAAAAATTGTTTACTAGTTTATTTTTTTGTTTAAAAACTCTATAATTGGTTATCAATATTTATTTTTAACTTGTTAGAAAACAGCCAACGGCAATATTCATCAAGGTTTTCGTTAATTTGTTCTTCCATTTCTTTTTGATTTTCACCTGTGTACACTAATAATGTATTATCTGCAAATGTGCTTTAAGATTAGCAAATCGTGAGTTAACTAATACAAACAATAAAGCAGCGGTCGAAGGGCTGAACCCTGTGGTACTCTATAATTATGTAACTTTATGCTACGTGTGTTACGCAATTTAACATATTGGCTACGTCCCTCTAAATATGATTCTATAATGCAATTGATCACTTTCTAAAAGTATATCTACATTAACTTCATCAAATGTTTTGCTGAAATCGACTGAGACGCAACTACTTTTTTTTATCCAAAGCTTTTGTTACAAAATTTACAAAGTCAAAAGTTCCAGACAATGAACTACTTTTTTGTATGAGACCATACTGAAATTTATCATAATATATATTTAGTGAATTACTAATCATAAATTGAGTAATCTCTTTTTTAATTACTTTCTTTCGGTGTTAATGCTATATTAACTAGTTTTGCTATTGGGTCTGCTATAAAGTCTTTATGGTTAATTATATCCATAACAGTTACCTCATCATACCTAGGTGCAGAGTTATTTTTAAGTACCAGTATAATTTCAGTTATTTCTTCCTTACTTGTTAACTCTAATCTAGATACTAAGTTGTGACTAATAAATTAACTAAATGTTTCGTTTGTCCCCAATTATTTTTATAGTCTGATAATTCTTTAGCAATAGTTTCAACTATTTTTACAAAATATCGGTTGAAATAATTTACAATATCTGTATTGTCTCAGACTTTTACCCAATTTATTTCTAGACATTCAATATTTGTGTACTTTGCTAGTATACCAAAAAAATTTGGTTAGGTAAACCCGCTGATTCCCAATTTTTGCGAAAGTATAGATTTTTAGCTGATTTTATTAGATTATTAACCCGATTTTTATGTTGCTTAAACTCAACATTAAACTGGAGAGCTTCTGGGTGCTTTTTTTGTTTGTGTATGCTTCATCTCGGAATTTAATCATATTTAATATATTTTGATTAATATGTTGTTGAAAATTTGACAAAGTAAACAAAATGAAGACAATATGAAAATAGATGTCTATAGCTTAGTTCGCGACTCAAATTTCGAATCAATTCCAGTTGTACCCAATTTAGGATCGCTGTAATGAACATGTTTGATTACATTCACATTCAGAAAAGGTAGTATGGGCTTAAAAACCTCTTGAAAATACATCGAACTGCGGAGCCGTGGTGCTCCTCCTAATCGCTAAACTCCGCGATGACTCCTACGCTCTATCTTCTTTTCAATGTGGTCAGTTTTCGTTTGACGTTAAGGTCCAAGAATCGAGGTTTGGAAATCGAGGCGCTACCACCGCAGCCGTACTTTACACCAATTTTGACAAACAAAGGCGGTGTACACGGTGGAGTCACCTTCTCTTGGAAAATACAAGCTATCAGGAACGTTTCGGATCCCTATACGATTGATATGGTGAAATGGAACTCTTTATAATGAACAACAGTCAAACGATAACAAAATATTATCAAGTACCATACACAATCATAAATAAATATAAAAGCATAAAACCACCAATCTATTTTTGGGTACTCTTGGTATCAATTAATATATGAATATTTATATTTATTTATATAATAATTATTCAACAGTGTTTGCGAAATTAATATATACAGTACATAATTAATAATATCTATGAACTATAGCCCTCGCCTCGTATTTATTGATCTGGAAAAGGCCTACGACGACGCTTTTTGATATATTGGCGGAATATGACCTCAGCATTGTTTATGTTCGAGCTATTCAGAACATATACAGAAAGTCAAAAGGTGTAGTCAAGTTGGGAAATACCCTTTCAAAACCATTTTCGCATTCGAAAGATTTCCGACAAGGGTGCAGTTTATCACCAACATTATTTGAAAGAGGAGAATTTGAGAATTAAAATTGCAAGAATGGGAATTGAGATAGAGGATCAGTGCTTAACAACTCTATTTTACCAAGTTATTATAGCTGGCGACGAGGACGATACAGATTATATGCTTGACGACGAATATGCAAATGGGGTTTGAATATGAATATGTCAAAAACAGCGCATAAGGATACTCCGAACTGTAAATAAATGGGGTGAGTCAATGTAGACGATTCAAATGCATAGGAAGCATAATTTCGGAAGATGGTACAACAAAAGACTATGTGAACTTATTGCTGTGGTCAGAAAAAATTAACCTAAACACAAAAATGACTATATACAAAATCATAGCAGAATTTCTTTCAACGTATGGATGTGAGTGCTATGGAAATGGACTACTTCAGAAGATCGTGCAGAATATCCAGAACAGAGCATATACGGAATGCAGATATACGACGAAGAACAGGACTTCAGATAGAATATAGGGATAGAACAAGCAACTGCTCTAGTACGGGCATGTGATGGAGGATGGAGCAGAACAGGTGACCGAAGAAAGCATTTATGTTTCAAGCGCAAAATAGAAGGATACGAGGAAGACTCTCAAGGATCCGAAAGGAAGGAATTGAACAAAATAAGAAAGACAGAGCTATCCAGGAAAACGAATATCCAGGTGATTCTACTTATGTAAAAGTATTGTGAATAAATTTGTTTTCTTTTGTAATCATAATTCACTCAGATGAAGTGTGCGAATTTATAGTTAGATCATTTCTCGTTAAATAATAGACTATTAGATCATATTTCCAAGATTCTTTTTCACAATCAAATATTTAGTGCTGAAGGATTCCATTGATTCAAAAAAAATGAGGACGACTTACATAATTTCTAATTGCTCGTAATATTAACAAAACGATAAAATGTGCTACATTTTTTAATAACCTTGCAGGAGCATTTCATGGCACTAATAACTTCAAAGAATTAATGAATTTAATGGACGTACGTAATGTCCCATCAGTTCATTGACGAATAAATGATACGTGAATAAATGAAATTCTGAGACTTTACACTTAATTGGACATTCTGTTTGGATTGAATTTTACTGGTTTTCTTAATTTATTTTGTACATTGAAATTCATTTTGTTGTTGATTTATAATCACGTCTCTTAGCTAATACTCTGTCGCCTTTGGTCACATTCTTGTGATTACAAAAAACAAATAAAAGTAACGAAGGTAGTTTGAATGGAATTTTACAGCAAAACAAAACAAAATGCTGCCAGTGAGACTAATATGATAGTCAGTACATGTTATAAATTAAATAATTATTGTAAATGTATTGGATTGCTATTATATTTGAATCAGTGTAATCATAGAAATAAGTACAAGTGATTAATATTAAACACACTATTTACACTACTACTACACCGCGATATTCATATAAAATCTATCAGTCTGCTTCATTATTGACTCCAGAATCCCCAACGTTATGGTTATGCAAACGAGGGGCAAAGTTTATTGTTTAGTAGAAATTAAAATTAATAATGATTCCAAAACATTTGAATTGTCTATTATTTTTTATTGTGAAATATTTGTTTCATAGTCAAAAGAAAATTATCTTTAGTGAATAAGAAAGATAAAATAAGTGATATATTTTTGGTTTATAGTAGTGATATCTTTATTGACAAGATCAAAGCCTCTTCGTATGAACGGATCGGACTATTTAGACTCAGTAATGCTTCTCAAAACAAGGGATTGTCCTCGATACTTCCTGCCTAACCTCTAGGACCAGCGTAGATACATTATAGTCAACTAAGGCCTCGTTAGAGAGGTGACTAGTGAGTCCTTAGCACTTGGATCCAAAACATCACGCTTAGGTTCGTATAAGTAAGAAATAGGAGGATGTGTCACGGAACAGTGTGGAAGGTAGAGGAAAGTAGTTATGTTAGTTTTTCCAGAAACGTGCTACCAGGTATATCGAAGAGGATAAGATAATTGAATGCCATTAGGAAAAGTTTTCAAAAAAAGGTGTCTTGGAATTCCCTAAAAAAGGCAACAAGTCAGGCGTCGTATTGTTTTATTGAAGAAACGCTCGAAGGATGATAATGTAATCAATAAAATTGTACTTGTATTATTTATTTTTTAATGGAACGAGAGGGATGCACATTGCGTCGCTACATACTAATCTATTAAACAAAAGATTGCGTAATTTTCGCGTCACACAAATTCAACAGCACCAATTTGGTTGTCAAAGTTTTTTTTGCGTTTTCATCTGTTGGTAATTCCTTACTCATTAAGAGTGACTGAGCAAGTTTTTTTCGTAGATTGCGTGTAACTTTTATTTATATTTGTGCATTCATTCACAAAAATTATATCTTGTAGTTCTGTTCGGAACGCTGAGAATTTAGCATCCAACTTGTTTTACTGCACTTTTATGCATATTCTAAATTTTAAAGTTAAACGCCCAATTTTATAGTATACCTGTTAGTTTTTCATTTGAAATTTCAACACAAGTTCGTAATTTCGATGTTTCCAAACCTGATTTTTATTTAGTTTTTGGCGAGCAACAAACAAAAGTCAATTTGAAAATATTCACATTTTGATAGGAGGCAAAATACCAAAACGATTATACGTCATCAAAAATATAATCACTTACTAATATGAAGTAACTAAAAAGTCATGGATTCCATGGGTCCATATAAACATAAGATAATTAATCAGTTGTAATATCACAGGAGCTTCAAAAATGATTAACGACAAATAATCAGCTGAAAATCCGTTGAAGAATGACCAGTAATTTGAATAACTTTCTGTAAACTCCAGATTTTTGACGAAGGAGAAACTAATTTATTAGAATAATTGTTTACTTATACATTCTCTATATCAATCCCAATGTCTCTAAATGAATTTCCATTTACTGATAGCAAATTCCGGATTTGGAGTTAGAAAACCTGAGTTAATATGTTTCCAAGAAAAATATCAACTTAACTTGATGTAGATGGTAGGAAAAAAATTATTTATTTCGAAGCTTACAAGACCATTTGACACAATTTGTCTGACATATATACTAGAAGAAGGGGTTGATTATTTATATGCACATAAAAAATACTAACAATACAAACAATGCAAACACTAGTTTATCTTAGGCAATAATCGATATTAATCAGTGTCATTGGAAATATATTATTCAAGTTGTTGAAATAATAAGTCAAATTAATTAATTAATGATAGAGGAACTTAAATGACTAATAAATAAATAATAAATTTCAATACGAAAATAGGTAATGAATGTTACAAATAGCTTCCTATATTGGCACGTGATAGAAATAAACTAATAGGAAAGATATAAAGTGTTACACAAAAACCATGGAGAAATATTATCTAATAAAATATACAAGGTTTATAAAGGAGTTTATAACGAGCCTAAATCGGAATCAAATTTATCAAAATCAAATGGAAACGTTAATTATGAGAGATCGTTGTTGAGCAGAGAGAGATGGATGATTTTTAGGTAGGATAAGAGAAATTTTTTATATGAGGAAAGTTTGTTGGAGCTCTGATATACAAGTTTTTCCTTTGCAGGGCTGGCGTTGGTTGTTGAGCAGTAATATCTTCCAAAAGAGGCAATACTCTTTGTATAGGTTTTTGCTTATAATGTTATGTAAAAAATTCTCATCATTTATCAAAATTGACTTTGTTAGTTTATCTGTTTAGATGCAAAGTCCTGATCGAATCTCCACTTTTAGGTAATCTATCAACAAGAAATTTAAGTTTCTTTCTACCTTTCAAAGACTTTACATGATTGAATAAAAAAGTTTCTGAAATATTAATTTTAATATAAAACAGAATGTTAAAGAGCTTTTGAATAAAACTTTGAAATTTCACTAGTAGATGGCGCCCCAAGACACGAAGAAAATTTAACAAATGAGCCTTTTTCCTGAGAATAGTGCAGCGAACGTGTCATTATTTAAAAATATAAATCTGATATAAAAAAATTTTTTTGAACTTGTATAATGCCAACAAAGCATTGCAGTTTTGCGAATTGTACGTCAGATAATCGATATCCAGAAGAGAATGTGTTTTTTATACCATTTATAAAGCCTCATGTTGATGAGGTTAGATGTAATAAATGGATACATGCTTCGAGGAGGGTGGATTTAACAGTACAAAAAATTAATAAATATTCATATGTGTGCTCTAAACATTTTATTGGGGGGAAAGGTCCTACTGAAGAAAATCCAGATCCTGTTTCTGCAACAATTAGTAAAGTAAGTAATGATAAATTTTTTTTTTTTTAAGTAATGTTTGTGATTGGAGTAAAATAAAAATTTTTTAATAAAATATAAATGATTTAAGACGTAGTAGGCATGAAACAATTCTAAATAAATAAAAATAAGGTAAAAAAATACTATTTATTAGCAATACACATACTGATTTAGTAATTTCTTACGTGTTGCTTTTTTTTTATTTTAAGGTTTTTGCTATTTACTGGGCTGATTAATTACTTTACGCTTTTCACTCGGATTTTTCGTAGATTTAGCTTTTTTATATTCAGCAGTAATGATACTAGATGGATTATTTCCAGTTTTGCGACCTTGGTTCCATTCCTTGATTTTAGAAGTACAAGTTAGCGGTTCAAAACCATGTTGAAGCGTATATTCTTCTAATTTAAAAAGTAATGCGACAATATGAGAACAATTTAAAGATTCTGATGCTGGACATTGACATGCAGCATTTACTACGATTCCATCTTCATCAAGACCTATTACCACGTCATAAATCGTAGTTTTAAAGGATGATTGGATTTTAGCCCTTAGATAATAATTATTTTTACAACAATTATCTTGTAAATCTTTTATACGATCACTGATACAGTATAATCTACCACGTTGGATGGATTTAGAATTACCACAAACAGGCATTAAATCATCATCCATTTCTTCATCGTTGTCATCGCTCTCCTGTAAATTTTTCCCTTGTGTGATATACTCATGTATGATACCGTAACAAAATGAACGGGGAATCTGTTTCGACGGAAAGGTTTGCCAATTATCATTAGAATAGAAATTTGTATGAATGGGTAATGTTGTAGAAGAATCTGTCACTGTTGATCCAGATGTAGATGCTGATGTAACTGTTAAAGATGCTTGCAAGCGTTGTTTTTTCTTGACTAGCCATATTGCTTTATCAATACCTTCAAAAATAACTCCTTCTCTTCCATTATTTATACAGTCGTTGACCCTATTGTATACCAATAAAAGATTACTAAAATATTAAATACTAACTAACTGATAAGTTTATCACTGAGAGTCATCATCTGCATATGTGTGCGAAATTATTTTTAAAATTAATTAAATGAATAAAAAATGAATAATAAATTTTTTATTGTTGATTACCATTGATTACAATAGCATATAACCTCTATTTTTTATTAAATTATATTCATTTATTATATTTAATTAAATTTATTTCATTACCGTAAATATTTGATACATATTTCACTCGGAAATAAATCTGAAAATCATAATAATTTTCAATTTCTTTTATTACAGTTTGAATCTACCGCTACTATTTTACTAGAGTCTGTATACTAACCTGTCTATTAATTCATTTTTTTTTCCACTTATTTTTAAATTACGACAAGCAAGCCAGCGTTTTAATGTTACAACATTGTTATCTTTTACGGTTGCAAATTTTAATTTTGCTCCAGGAACATCGTCCTCTGTTAAAAACATTTTTTTTTCAAGTACACTTTACTGTGTGTTTATATGGGGATTTGACAGTGTTTGTCCCTACTGAACTACTAGCGCTGCTAGTGAGTAATTTTTCGTACTTCAGGGAAAAGGCTCATTTCATACATGTTATTTGTAACTCAATGATTTATAACTAAACTGAGTTAAAGATCGCCTAGTTAGGTGGACGGTTGCAGTTACATGAGATTGAAGTTTCAAATGTAAAATATTTTTGGGAGCTATCGAATATTTTTGGTAGTTACCAGGAATTAATTGTTCCTATAGGACTAACTTTCCTGCACATTTCTTTACCTATATGTTTATAATATAACTTTTTAACTTTATCATCATCAGCTTCCTTATTTTCTAATAATTCTTAGTCCAATTCTATACAAATATATGCAAAAAATTTCAATTTTTAATGCATTTTAAATAAAGTGTGTTATTTCTAAAAATGTTTTTACTTAATTTTCTTCACAAACTACATAATTGTAGTTTTTCGAATATATTACGAAAAATAGTTAGTTTTGAACTCTATCCTATTTTTCCAAATCTCCATAACATAATCTATTGAAAGTTCCGCAAAACGTGTTAACAAATCAGCACAATATTGGCGGGTTATCCTTTTCTCTTTTCCTGGAAAAACAATTGATATTACACCTTTGGAATCTTCAAACACCAGCCAGAATTTTTGTTCTGAAGTATAATGTTGAACCCAAGATTCATCTACTATGACATAGCGAAGAAAAATATACTTTAATTACATTTGGAAGGTATCTAAACATTTTTAATGCGAATACAGGTAAGTATTAGGGTACGGATGTCTAGAGAAGTTACAATAATTGACAATCTCCGAACTTAGAATAATATTTACTTAACTTTTTCTCGGTTTTTTAAATTGTTATTCCACTTAAAAACTGATGATTCATTAACAATCGAAATTCTATTTTTTCGCATCTACCCAACAACAAAAACACTTTTCTTTATATAAGTAAAGAAACTAATTTCTCTGACATACAAGTTTTCGTTTAACCGTAATTTTATTTTGTTTCAATTTCTCTGGAATATATGATGTCTTGCATGTGGAAAATCTATAAAATTATGCTACACAAGTACAAATGATATTTTTATGATAAATTCTTAACTTAACTTAAAGTATTGAAACGAAAAAGGCATTAGCTGCTTTTAAAAACCGGTAGCGATAAATCATAACAAAAAAATTAGTCTCGTTAAAATTGACATTCCTAGTAAATGAAACTTTTAATTATAATTTTATTCAAGAAGCAATTCAAGCGAGAAACTCGAAAGTGCCACAAATTGCAGTCAATGGGATGTAGTATAATGGTACTACAAAATAATTGTATATAGTAAAAATAGAAAACAAGATATCTTAAAGATTACGCCGTTGTTAAGGTTCGATTTTTTTTTCAAAATTATCGACTTCGAGGCAATTTTGTCTTATTTCAAACCCATAATGCTGGTATGGATTCAATAATCGTCTCGTAGGATTGCTCTTTTTAAACGAGTTTTTGCTAAATTAAGTTTTCATCAGCCTGGACCATAGGTGGCGAGTTTATAAATTAAGTAGGTATCAACAATATTGATGTACATTGATTTATGAATATATTGTAATAAGATAAAGTCATCATCGACAGCAGTGCAAACACAAAATCATACGATTAATGTTGCGAATCCAACACCAAGAGTTGCCTCAATCTCTCGATACGTCTCACTTTCTCAATATTTCCAACAGTACTCAGTAAATGAAAAGAAAAATGTTACACTTTCGATTTAATGTCGACACAAAAGTCCAAACCAACTTACTCATCTTTACTTTCCATAATTAAGTAATTTAAAAAAAAACAAACATTTTATTCAGAGTTCTCAGTTTCATTTCTTATGTCAGGTTAAAAATCATTTAAGAGTAGGAATTTTACATTTAAAACCTCATTTCAAAACTTGTTAATATGAATGTTTCCTCAAAAAAAATGTTGTAAGATGTATGAAACCAAAAACTATTATAAAATGACAAAAATGCAAAATAGAGCATACTGTATTAGATAAAAATTAAGTGGATGATAATTTTACGCTATAATATTAAATCTTTCACCAATTTTTTAACGCCTCTTAACGTGTATGCGAAATTCCAAATAAAATTTTTTATTGAAAATAAGTGAAAACAAATAAACTAGCACAGCAAGTTAAGTAAAGTGTGGTTATACCAGGATAATCCCATAAGTACCTAGACCAAAAAAGAAAACACAGAAAGCAGTATATATCTGCCCATGAAAATTATTGGAAAATCACATGCTGCCTGGATCAGTTGGTAGATATAGAAGAGCAAATCAACTTGGTTGGAAACAAGATGTGTGCATTTAAGAAATTGTCGGTAAATCCGTTACTAAGCCGACATATCTGGACAAGAAACCAGTTTATTCCAAGTAAATTTCCTATACTTAGTATAGGAAGGTAGAAGGAGGAATCTTTGATGATCCTGAAATTACTTTAATGATACAAATATGATCAGCTATGACTGTTACAGAAAGTGAAGGATTTGGAATTGTTAGAAGTACATTTTCTAGGTAATTATGAAGCTCCAAAACTGCATAAAAATTGCGCAAAACATATAGATAAGCTTTAAGATGTGTTTCCGTCAATTTGCTGTCTATTTATTTTGACTGTAGAGAAAATGAATCGTTTAATAGATGGCCAGTATAAAAGGTCGGTATTAATTCAAAGTTACTGTTAACTAGAGTTATCTATTCCATAAGCACAATCTTTGAATATTACTTCTTCTTCTTCTTCTTCTTACGTTAGGACTAGGTCCTGTATCTTCATCAAGGGTTTGCCAGGAGTAGTTTGGATGCTGAGGACCAGCTTTCATACCACCTTATAGGTGGTCGTCCAGGAGGTCGAGTTGTGTCTGGTTTCTTTTTCTTTGCAATTTTTGCTAACCGTTCATTTGGCATTCTGTCAACATGGTCTCTCCATTCTCTTGCCCATCTTACTACATCCTGAATATTGCACATGTCCCTTATTTTTCTTCCGATCGAGTAACGTAGTCCTGTTATTGTTCTCAGAGTCCGCATTTCTGTTGTTCTTAGGAGCCGTTTAGTGGTTGTGTTCTTCGCTCTAGTTTCTATTGCATATGTCATGACTGGCCTTACGCAAGTTTTATATATTCTAATTTTACATTTTGTGCTCATGTATTTATTTCTAAGGTATCCTGATATTAATGCTGCCTTCGTTGTTTGTGCTTTTACTTCTTTCTTTAGATTTCTATCGCTTGTTATGTTTGTCCCTAGATATTTGAAAGGACATCACTTGTTCTACGCTCTGATCGTAGATCACTAGTTTACATCTTCTCGGTTCTTTAGATATTGTCAGAGAATACAGTTACATTAATGCACATATTTACTTCATATACTAAACAAATATACCATGTCTGATATGATATCTCTATCTAGTGATCAGTAATAAAGTGATAAGTGTAATTTGTTTCTTCTTGATCCTTTTGGTTTCTTCAATAGTGGTCTTGGTTCAATTGCTTTGATGTTTAACATAATATTCCCTAATTTAATCCATCAATTCCCTCTCCTCAAGGGATCTCCTCAGCTCTTCAAATCTCATCCTGGTAGTGTCGCTTATAATATCTTGAATGTTTTTTCTGGATCATATCTTATGCTTTAGAAATATACTAAGGGGTAAAGTTTAATTTTATTCATGACCTATAACTATTTTTATCCAACGGCTTTAGCTTCAACCCTCTACGTCAATAAAATTAGGATTCACATTTATTAGAAAGATAAACTACACCACTGATTTTGCTCCGAAAGACAAAAACAAGTACAAGCTACCGTATAGTCATTTAAGGGATGTAATTATTGCTTTTTAAATTGATTGATATTATTAAATGAATCTTTGGTATCTCGTGGTAATTAATTATAGACAGGTTTTGTTTAAAATTCATAATTGAAAAGGATGTTCAATTTCCTACTTGGTGAGTAAGGAAGGTTGATAATCGTTGTTTTATATACGTCTTTATGGGTTTTATCGAAATAAAATCAAGGCGAAAATAGAAACAAACCATTTTGTAATAATTTCTCTACATAGAAGAAACTTAAGCATAATATTTACGATAAGATGGTAAGTAATCCTATTAAATAGAATGCAAATTTATTCCAATTTATGTTACATCTTATAATTTAGTGCGTTAATAATATCCATAAATGAAGGTACCATTTTGGACAAAAGAGAATTGATTGTTGGGTTAGCAAGACGGGGAACGACCTAATATTTATGTACGTTCCAGGCCGTTTTCGTCTGTTGGTATTACGATTTGATCGTGGGAAAAATACAGCCTCTTCCCTCGTGCATTTTTTTCTATCGATTGTGTCCAAGATCCAACTAGATATAGAAGATAATTCGGATTTCTTCCAATGTGCTCATGTGATTATTGAAAAATAGAAAAACTACTTTGATGGACATCAAAATAAAATTTTGGTGGGCTATAAAAACTCTATTATAATGCTTTTAAATGTTCTTGATTTTAGGAGTCTTCTATTTTAAAATTAGTTTTTTCAATAATTATGAAAGATTGATGAAAAATCGACTTATCTTCAGTTTTTATCAAATTTTGGTTTGAAAGCATTAATATACCAAAAGGTCTAAGAAATTGAAGAGTCCATCTACGTTATGCTTAGCCACGTTATATTTGAGAATGAATCTTAGTGAGGGAACAGTGTTTTTTTCTCAAAAAAGGTGGACCAAATTTGAAATTAGTGACGGAAAAATATGTAATTTCATAGAGAGGCACCAACCAACGCAGAAATGCTTTGTATTGTCGAAAAATTTCATCGTTCTGGCAGTGTACGAGGACGGTCTTTGAAGTATCTGGCCCAACAAGGGAGAAAACAAAAATATATTTATATTTATATAATATAATATAATCTCCTTTTAGCTCCATACACTTTTCCCAGCGATGTTCAATGAGTTCGATACAAGGATGGTAAGAAGGTTAAATCTGGTGAATGGTGAACTTTAATTCAATAATTTTCCTTTCATAGGGGAAAAATTGTAATGTAGGAAAATTTAGTTGCACTTCTTCACGCTTCTGAAGTCAACGAAGGATATTTCTTTGAACTTGTAAGACCATTCCAAGATTCTACCTTAAGGCGTCACAATGGAAGTTTATTCTATAGATCATCTCCAAAATGATTTCCCGCTCATGTTTTGTGATATTCCTCTAAACATTCACAGAGACATGTGGTTCATACACGATGAAGTCCCTCCCTACTTCCTAAATGATGTATAAAATCATCTAAATAACATTTTTCCTAATAGTTGAACTGGTCGGGGAGGTCCATTTGCACGGCCATCACGAATTAAATACAATGTATTCGTTTTTTTGGGGATATGCAGCACCGGTAAACATGAGGAACTAAGTAATAGATAGAATTTTTTGTCACAGCAATATTTTCACGTCATCTAGTCATCTACTCACTTTTGAATTTTTGCAGCAAGTCCTGGAAAACCCTGTATTAGCTGTTCACGAGTTCACGGTTAAAAATGTATTATCTAGTTTACTTTTTTTATTAGCTTAATACGGCAATGTACAGATATATTTATATACAACGTAACAAAATTGATGAAACGTACCTACCGTGAAAATGTGTTATATTTTTTTCTTTTGGATATAGTCCTCATAAATCGAAAATGATTGTATCCCCCGCTTTCTTGTCGATTCGAATTCTGTTTGTAGGGATACGGCGGGAAATATGTTCCACAGTATCGGAGCTCTCATCGAAATGATTTACACGTTTCCCTTCTATATTATTGGGAGAATGTGTCAGTTTGGATACCTAGCAACCTTTACGAAAGGTCCGTATTTCCCGTTTCCCGACATAATTTGTGCTTATACCTCAAATACACTCTAAAAATTCAAAATAAAATATGAAAGAAAGATACTTCATTTCTTATTTATGTTGTTGGACTATTCCGAATCTTACTAAGATAATTATCTGAACAATATAGAAAGGAAACGATCATTTCAAAACTATAATAATTTTTGAAAGTTATATCGATTGTTAAAAATTAAGAATACATTAGTATCTGCCCTGGTTGGAATCATAATAAAAACGTTGACATTTTTGAGGTCGCAGAATCTCCAAATTTAACAAATTTCGGAAATTATTACTTTTGGTTATACATACAGGGTGATTCATTAAGAACGTCCAATCTCTGAACTGTAGATTCTAGACCTCAAAATATGACGATTCTGCTCAACAAACCTTATGCAAATATTGCTAGTTTCCGAGATACGGGGTATTCAAAGTTTAAATTTAAATTTTCGCAATAATTTTTTATGTTTTCACAATTTCTCTTTGAAAATTGGCAATTTTACGTTTTTTGGCACGAGGAAACATAATTAGCACTCTAATTTAACATTGCTAAAAGAGGGCGCTAGTTACACTTGTTTGTGTTAATTAAATCAAAGTAAACTTTGTTTGGGCTCAACTTACATCTAAAATAATAAGAAAATATTGAAAAGCTTTAAATTCTACAAAAACATTACTCTTCTTTGATTCGTGTAACTCAATCGGTCATCGAGTTATTTGCTTATAAAAAGTTCAATAAATTTTAATTTTTTCATAAAAAAATTTTATTATTCCTTAAATATGTAACAATAACAAATAACAAAAATAAAAAACTTCAAAGCAAATACTCAAAATGCCCACCATTTACTAGACGTTCAATTATAGACATTCTCCTAGTAGAATTTTTAAAAAATATATACAGGAGACATTTAAATAATCATATGAATTATGTTAAACTTATAAGGGTATGTTGTGTACTAAACAATATTTGTATAATACATTCTAATGAAAAAGAGGTGGAGGAAAATGTCGCCGATGAAGAAGATACACCTAAATATGATTTGGTTGCTGGCCAGAATAGAACGGAACGAAATAATGAACCTAGGGTTAGAGAAGTATTCAAAGAAATGTTTTTTGTACAAATTTATAAATTTTTTAGTGATAGTGTGTGAATATAGTATAGTATAAATGTATACTGAGAGTAAGTACATTATAGTAAAAAAATTTATTCTTGTAAAAACAAAATATAATACACATATTTATTTTACATCACGTTATATTTCAGTCTATTAATTGAAGAAAACTTGAAGAAATGCCAAAAATACGTAATCAGATTTTATGGAATAAACAAAAATAAATAGCATTATGGCACACTCGTCAATTATTGTTATTTTAATTGAACTTCTGAAATGTTATTACTTTCTCTTTCAATATTTATTCTGTTTCTATGTCGTTTGTCTTTATTCTTTTCTTTTATTTCAATATCTCGCTTCCGTCTTTTTTGTTCCGCTCTAATCACTTTTCACGTTCCCTGAATATTATTCCAAATCAAGTGTAAGGTCGGAATTATCAAAATGTACGTAATGTGAGAAGGTACTTATGTTTTAATGATCCAGTACTTACACTGGATTTATGAATTACAAGGAACAACAGTTAGGAGACAATCAAGATAACCTAATAAAAATAAAGTGAATTTAACCTAATCAGAGAATGGATTAGATCCTTGGTTGGCTCAGCAATATCAAGAGCCAGATCAGAATTCGAAAGTAACTAACAGATGAATGAATCAAAATTACTTTTTCTTTATACCTCTGTCGAAAGTACGCATCTTTAAGAGGCAGAGGCAGAAAGTTGAAGATTCGTGAACGACCCAAAAGTAGTTGGCATGAGAATCTATTATAACAAATATCTTCCTTGATGATATATCTCTTCACATTGTCTTTCTGATCCCAAATCAAACAAGATGTGCGAATTTATTAAAAGATTAACTATCGTAGGAAAAATAATTTAGTAGAAGCAGTAGGTCTTTTCTTTTCTAAAACTATCAATAGTCAATAGAAATTTTATTTCTCGTGCGAATAGCTTATTTTACGTAAGGATCATTATTTTAGATTCTGAAATTCTAACGTGACGGTTTAGACATTTTGGCTTAATCAAACCCTGACCTAATCGACCCTAACATAATGTCGAGTCAGAGCATCATCCTCCATAGCTATAGAATCCGTGTGGAATATTGTTAGCCTTGATTATTTCGGTAATTAGAGAAAAGCACTCTCATTCAAACTGGATTAATGAGCGGAGGAAGAGCTTTGTAGGTGGAACTCTTAATGAAATTATACGATTCGTAGAGTGTTTTACATATGAATGCTAATTATGCCACGTTAATACGGAACGTGGAATATATATTATAAACCGTTTCTTATTTTTTTCTCAAATACGAGACTACCAACTTAATAATGTAATGAAGACTACTGAATTGGAAGAGTTAGAAATATTGTATTGAAAGTTTTACAAGATAGTCAATGAAAATTATTCCACGGACATCCCAAAAAACCCACTCCATAACATTGCCTGCAGATGAAACGGTCTTTGCCTTCTTTGGTTCTCCCTTTTCAGTCCATTATTTTGAGCAAACGCGGCACCCATTCTGCGTTCGATTTTTTAGTTAATATGCGATATACCGCACTTTTGAAATGTCTTCTATGTCTGCTAGCTCGCGTACATTTCTGGAGGTTCTACGGTCTCGTTTAAACTCTGCTACTCAATATTCTACTGTTGATAAGGAAGGAGCAGTCTTACCCAGAGTAGTTTCTAGTTCATCTTTTATATTGGTTGAGCTAATGCCTTTTAAATGAAAGTAGAGTATTGTATAACGATGACCATTTTTTCCAAATTAAATCACCACCATTTCATTACAAACTAAGTCCGATGGAACGGACATGGGCACAGATTAAGGAAAAATCTTCAAGAAATAATAATACTTTTAAAATAAATGATGTTAAATAGTGGTTATTAGAGGCTGTAAACTGGGAAAAGGTAGTAAATCGTGCCATTAAAAAAAGGAATTGTGGAAGCCACTCATTAAATGTTTATTGCGTCTCTCTCATCTTTTGTTTTCGATTCTGATTTGGATTTGTTAAAAGTAGCTCCATGTATACTGGTGAGTTTTCCTATTAAAATTTTATTAAAATTAATGGAAGTAAATATGTTTAAAAGTCAAAGTATAAATATCTAAATTATCAGTATTACATAATGTTCTTAGCATACCTTGTAGAAGAATAAAACATTTTAGAAAAAATTACACTTTTTTACCACCAACAGTTTAGAAGTAATGAGCAGGTTCATTGGGTGAAAATATAAGTGTATACCAGATATACTAGGATGTATTGATATCTAGTTAGCCTAGACCAGTTCCATGTATAAACAAAATATTGCGTTACCATAGCAACGAACAATAACTTATTAGATGTGTCAGTGTAAAGTTTGACGTCAAAAAAGTAAACCAGAGTTATGCAATAAATTAAAAGATGTCCACCGAAATTGTGAAAATCGAAAAATTGGAGTATCGACCATCATCAAGTATCTGTATTTAAAAGGCTTAAGAAGTAAGCAGATTTACAAAGATATGCTTAATATCCTTGGTGATGAATGGCCTTCGTATACGACCGTGAAAAATTGGACTGGAAGCTTGAAAAGAGGTAAATTTTCCGTTGAAGATGGTGACCGATCGAGGCCAGTTTCTGTGTCAGTCATCGAAAATATCGATGCGGTTCATGACATGATTTTATTAGACTGTCGAATTGGGCTATAACGGATATCTGAAGGATTGAATGTTTCCTACGAACGCGTTCATCATATAGTTCACGTCAATTAGGACATGAGAAAAATTGCTGCAAAATGGATCCCCAAATGTTTGAACGTTGACCAGAAACAAAGCAACAATCGATGGAATGGCGACACTCTGGTTCTCCAAGACTTAAGGAGTTTAGTGGCCAAAAATCTGCTGGAAAAGTTCTTGCTTCAGTTTTTTGGGATTGCCATGGAGTAATCAAGAATGATTTTTTGGATAAGGGTAGAACAATAACTGGAGATTACTATTCGACATGACCACTCTACGGGAAAAAATGAAAAAGAAAAGACGCGGAAAGCTATCCAAAGGTGTTTTGTAATTGCAGGATAATGACACAAATATCATGTTGCCATGCAAAAAATTCGTAGGGTTTGAATTACTAGAACACCCCCCTTATTCATCAGATTTGGCTCCGTCCGACTATCATCTCTTTCCTCAACTGAAAAAAAGTTTAAAAGGTCGTAAATTTTCTTCCAACGAGGAGGTAATAAAAGATGGTTTGCAGTGCAAGAAGAAACATTTTTTTTAAAGGTCTAGAGACGTATTCAATTAAGTGGAGAATAAGTTGAGTAATAAAATATTTTGACATTCAAATTTTGTTTGGTTCTATAGTAGGCTAAGAATTTTTCAATATATCCTCGTATTTTATTTATTCCTATATTATTTTTCTTTCTTTATAATCTTATCTGCGATTATACCTTGTTTACATATACAATACGCAACGAAAACGATGTAAACTGGCAAATAGGTAAAGATATAATCATGAAATAATTTTCCACACGATGCGTAAACAGAAAATTAAAAGGTTAGCTGGATTCAAACTGTGATTAGATATCCAAGTACTGATTTTACGTTCTGTTAGTTTTATATATGAGTGAAAAAATGAAAGTATATTACAAGGGCACACCCAATGAAAATTTTATCTCATGTCGTTCTCAAATTATAACCTCCAACAAATGTGTAATATGGAATTATTTCAACAGGAAGTTTTTCGTATCCTCACGTTCTTGTTACTAAATTAACACTTTGCTCTTCTAACAGATTAGATACTATTATCGACACGTAGGTTTTTTTGTGTTACGTGTAATTGATACTGATTTTTACCAATAAATTTACAATTATTCGTCAAATGAGGCGTTAACTTGTGTTATATGAGCTACCGTAAAATCTCACTTCAATTTTCCTCTAATTATGTATAATCATGTCTATTTATTGAACATTTCATGCGTTTCTGTAATATAATAAAATACACAATCATAATTAGCTCACGTTAGTATGAAGGAATTCAACTCAATTAATTTTATTTACATAAACCAAAAAAATTCTTGTACATAAGTAAATAACATAGTTGATAGCGTCAATGACATAGCTATTTAGTTTATGCTAGAACTGAAGAGTTTTGATTAATTTCATTATACACCCATAAAACATTGAGAGAACATGAAAAAGAAACAAAATGATCCAGATAATACACCCGAATAAAAGTATATCAAGCAGACCTATCTACGTCTGTAGTACAGCAGTGGTAAATAGATTTAGTAGGTGGAGGAAGATGGTGGATTTTGAAGACTCTAAGGAATTATGAAATGAAAATAGGAGATACCAAAAACTTTATGAAGTTGCTCTAACGAATAGGATGTATTAATTATGAAAATAATAAAAATACTGCATATAAAAACTGAATCTAACTGGTACCAAATTTTAGTCTCCTATTATCATATCCAGTTATGGGCGCTACCCTTAGTTTTGAGGGTAGTGGATAGGGACACGGTATCTAATAGAAAGTATCGATGCTGTACTCATCAGTAGTATCGAATGGAAAGTATCGTACTTCAAAGTATCGAGTACTTTTCTTAGAACCTAATGACGTACGCGTCAGAACATCAATATCAGTCAGTAAATAAAAATAAAAGGTTTTTGCACACAAATTTATTACGATAATAAAGAGATTACAATAATAAGGCGACTGTACTTTACAAATTTTGAACTTTATGAAAAAAGAGTTATTAATTTAGGCGCACATCAAATGTATTAGATTAGAAGGTTCAGAACGATTGGACTAGATGACGTTGCCATAAACATGCATGGCCGTAACCGTAAGATCGCAAGTTTCTGGGTAATTTCTGATATTTATTCGATACGATACCTGTTGAAAAGTACTCATTGAGTAAAAGTATCGATACTTTTTCCGTGTCGCTAGTAGTGGAGAGGTAGCGCAATAAACAAACTTCGTTAACTCAAATTTACTATAATACATCAAGATTGAACTACGTCGCGCTAGCTAAGTCTCAGGAAACGGCGCAGTATCGCTGAGATTCTGAGACCCGATCGCTTCGCTGTCTCAGAATGAATCTCTCCTCGATTCCATCGCCTCGCCTGGGTTAATTAGGTATGGAACAAAGAACAGGTTGAAGGTTCTGGTTTTTTCCAAGTCAGGTATATCGAGAACGATTAATTTAATTGTATGCTATTTGGACATTAAGAAAGTCACTTGAAATTTTCTGGGCCTGGCAACGGTCAGTCAGAAGTGAACGGATTATCGTTTTATTGAGGGAGTTGGTTCAGAGAAATGTCTACCTGTATTAAGTATTTTCAAAGTCACATGGCGTGGTCATGGTTTCATTAGAAATTCAACTGATCTACTTCCTTCAATCTGTTATCTGACATCTATCTGTTTCATATGTTTTTTATTACTTCTCTATAGTCAAAAGCCGTTCTCAGATCTATGTATATTAGATATCAGTCGTCGAAGTTCATGAATGGTGTAGATTGTTTGTCTACCCGGGCGAAAAATTACTCATTCTTCCTTCCATACTCCACATATTCTACATGTTCCCTCGAAAGCCTGTAATGTTGTATGTAGTATCACCTTTTTCTCTTTGCTTCGAAATATTTTTCATGTTTGATAATGATCACAGAAGTGTGAGAAGCTGCGTTGTCCTTATGGAAAAGAGCTTGGAAAACTGATGGAAAATGCTTTTTTAAAATATCTGCTTTTAGCTTATCAAGTAATGATGCAGAATACTCTTCGTTATTGTTAATAGTCGATGAACACAATCCTCAAAAACAGCCATAAGTAGTTTTCCAGCCGATGAAATCTCTTTTCCTTTTTCGGCCTTCGTATTACACTGTCATCTTTGTGTTTTCCTTGCAGGAGTGTAGTGATGGATCCAGGTTTCATTTATGTGAATCATAATCATAAAAAACCAACTCATTTTATTTAAACAACATCAATAAGGTATAAGAAATGTTATTTATTCGAATATTCTTGAGTTAATATGCGTTCTTTTGATATGATTACCTCTTCTATCTCTCTAACCTTTTTTCGACCGTCGATCAGTACCATTTGAAATTTTTTTTTTCATTATATTGATTAGTGATTAGATTGAAGTTGGAATCTTTTCCAACAACTCTCGTAACATAATTTTCGAAGACTATTTACTGTTGTAAAAAGTTTCTAGCTAACTTAATACAAAGAAATCGGTCTATTTTATTTATTTAACTAATGTGAAAGGCAGGGTTAAGTAGCTGTTCGAAATTTCAAACACTTCTCTTTGTATCTAAATACGATTTTGTCATTTACCATCTTAAGCGGGTGACAAAAAACGATTAAAATTAAAAGCTTTGAGATAAGTTTATCGCATGACAAGAAAAACATAGTATTAAATGGTGTACTAATAGTTTTATATAAATTTATGACCGTGTCACAACAAAAATGCTTCAAATATTTCTAGTGGTTCAGTAGCGAGAATGTATTCAAAAGGTCCGAAAGAAAAATCTGTGTTTCCGATACTTTGACGGCACCAATCAATTTTCGATTCTTGTCTAGGTGTCGAATTATTTCCAGATTGTTCCATGGGTGGGCCAATTAATTTCAAGATAATGAAAGTGCTTTTAAGATTCACAGTGAATGAAAAAAATATTAACGTTGCTCGAAATTCGTAAGACATTTAAGATAAAATGCAAATACTTAAACTTAAACTTAAAAAACATATGGATCCAGTGATTTCAACTATAAGATATAAGGTACATCCTGTACAGAATTGAATTTCAAGCTACGAAAAATAATTATGAAAATCCCAAGATATTCGGTAGGTAAGGCAACTGACAACCGCAGAACGTAATCCATCTTTATAAATGAACCCCTCGCTGT
Organism: Diorhabda sublineata; assembly: GCF_026230105.1. Classification (NCBI taxonomy): domain Eukaryota; kingdom Metazoa; phylum Arthropoda; class Insecta; order Coleoptera; family Chrysomelidae; genus Diorhabda; species Diorhabda sublineata. The sequence continues at coordinate 5,638,204 of NC_079477.1, read as the reverse complement.
CATTTCCTGTAACTATTAACATCGGAAATGACAGTTTAACGAAGATATTGCCGAATAAGTTCTGGAAGTGATTATTTTCGATATTGGATGAGTTCGGAAATTACTTTAAATCGTTGCTTGATTTTCATTCATTGACGCGAATTTACTGAAATAAAATTAGAAAATATATGTATTATTTTTTCTATATATACACATTCGAATTTGAGTAATTAATTTTCAATCTATTATATAATTTACGCGTAAATTGCGTGGCCACCATACCCTCAATACAGGTAAACATTTCTCCAAACAAATTCCCTCAATGAAATGATAATCCATCCATACCTGCCTGACAAACACCTGTCTCTAGAAATTCCAAGTAACATTCTAAATGTCCAAATAGCATACAATTAAATTAATCCTCCCCAATATACCTGACTTTTGGAAAACTAAAGACCTTCTATCTGATCTTTGTTCCATACTTACGCGAACCCAGGCGAGGCGTTTGGAATCGTGGAGAAAGTCATCCTGCGAAGCTGCGCCGCTCGTGCGACGTAGTTTCATCTGTCGATGTATACATTTTTGTGCATATAGTTTTGTTGATATATTATAGTAAGTTTAAGTTATTAAACTTTGCGTATTGTGCTACCTCTCCACTACCTTCGACACTAAAACTAGCGCCCATAATTGTGTTTTTCTACAGATACTATATCATGTTATACATACCTCATCGAATCATTACGTTCATTCACGCAGTTAAAAATATCGACATTATAGTGAGAAATAATTTCTCATTGTTATTATAAAAATTCGAGTCAACCATGAATTGTTACATGTCCAGTTGATACGGTTTTCCGATTACCACGCAAATTTGCACGCATTTTTTGAACGAAAATCGGAAAGATATGTTTCAAAACGGACAAAGACCTTAACTTCTGAAGAAAATGAATCATTTCCAAAAAATGCATCTGATGAAAAGTATTTGCTGATGAAACTATGATCAGACTGTTTCAGCTATTAGCATTATAGGGGCATGCCCTTGTGATGAACTCCGAAAATTAAGAATCAATAACACAGGAGATTTTAATTGGGCTCTTTCGATAAAATTATCCGATTAAAAGGGGGTAGACATAGTTTTGTCGCAATATTGCACTCGTAATGTAGCTCTCTCAAAATAAGTCTGTTGATTTCTCTCCACAATATTGTTTCTGACTGCTAATCCGTTTTGTTGTAGGAGAAAAACGTCCGTGCATATAATACTGTAGTGTTACAGATAGCTGGTGCTCGGAGGACTCTCCAGAAAACATTAACCTTATCAGAAGATCAATATTGCAGTGTACTGTACACAAGCCACATACGCTTTGGTGTTGTCTAATGATACTGTGCGTCGTATTCTCCACGAAGAACTCACTTTCCAATCAAAGATGATCACCTTCTAATAACTCATACAACGCAATTGGACAAAACGAACAAACATTTCATTGCTAAATTGCCTCTTGATGAACATGTTTTGATAAGCGACGATAAGTAACTTTCTATGGTCAATGTTGTATGTAACTAATACAAAAAGAAAAATTGTAGTGGAAAAAATTGATAATTGGAGGGCAACAAAGTAATTTGATTTGATGATGCAAATTCACAAAAGTTACGTGAAATCAGCACTCCACAAGAGTGTTTGACAGTCAATAAGGAACTTTATCCATACAGAGGGTCAAATATTTCATTTTGATTAACTATATAGGAACTTCATCATGTCCTCATCATGCTCTAACCATTTTTTTAATAATCTTGTTTTAATACCGATTACTTTTGATTCTAATAAGTAGGATACTAAAAAATTAGTATGGGAATCCAATGAAATGGATTATTATAAGTCATAGCAATGATTAATTGAATTTTACACTGGTAGATTGAATATCACTTGTAGACTTGGTCTGCACCTATACCTAGAAGATATTTTGTACAAGATTCTACTTTAAAAACGCATTTACTTCTTCCAAAAGAAGCTATTTTCCTAGGGTTTTTGTGTCCCACTTTTCTTAGTACTACTTATTCGAGGTGGTCAAGACTTTTGATGGAATAAGCAATATGTTTCCAGAGTAGATGCTGCTGTTGCCATGGTTTGCTTCCAGAACCTAAAGTTGTCTTACTTTGCCAAGCCTATCATCTTAAGAAGGTATTTGACCGGGTTGTGACGTGTGAGAAGTCCGACCAGCAGTTGAACATGACGAAAAGCTGGATTGTCTTGAGCCTGGAGTGTTTTTCCAGTGAGATATGATTCTTTGATTGGAACTAACTTGGTAGTTTATATTGAAATCGTCCCTATACCTTCTACAGGTAGGTGTAGAAAGATCTCTGAAAATGAGCTCAATTATGTTTGTTAATTATGAATAATTAGAGTCAATTCTGAAGTGCAGCAACTGATACATCGTCCACTTTTTACACTACTTTCATCTATTAATTGAGAAAATGAATAAATAGTGTACATTCATATAGAAATGCCTATGAACAATTGCTTATTACAATAATTGAAAGCGTATTAAAGTGCATTGGGAAACGATAAATAATTGTCAATCAAATATTTTTGCTATTAAACTATTCTTCGTTGATTTTCTAACAGATACTATGGAAAAAAATATATTAAGTGAGCTATACATTAACGTAAAAAGTAATTGGTATCATTAATATTATTTCTTCACAGTAATAAAACAGATGGTATGATTAATGAAAGGAATGAACTATTATTGTCAGTGTTAACCAGATTTATTTCAAATTACCTATAACGTTATTCTAAATACCAGAATCATGATTTTTTTAACGCATTAAAGTGAAAGGAATGCCGGAAACGTCATTAATGAAAAACTACTTATTAAAGAAAAATTACATACTCAAAAGTTCACTAATCTACATAAGGATTAAGCACTTTCTACTTGGTCGATAAGTTTTTAATTTCTTTCTCTTGTAAAAAGTTGTATTCCTACAACTCAATAAAATAAAACTTGGTGAAATGGATGGTATAAATTGGATTCTAGTCAATTTTTACAAATTTTCCACTACATTTGAACTCTTAATTACAATTTTCTTTTTTCGGTCCATGCAAAAAATCTTACAACACCATTTTGTAGAAAATTCGTCTACAATTTTTTCGAAAACCTCACGTTTAAAAGATGTTGGAGGTTGTTTTGTTTACCATTTTATAATCCGTAAACGAATGAGCATAATCGAATAGTCAATACAAAATAAATTCTCTGCATAAAAGTGTTGATGTTTTTTTCTTGTTAACGGAAGCATTTTAGATATTGAACATCAAACTGATATCTGTTTTATTATTAACAGTTTTCCATGAATAAATCGAATAATTTCAATTTTATTTATCATTCCGAATTCAGGATTTTTAACCCATTTGACTCAGATTCTGCAATGAAATGAAATTCGTTTTTTCTACAAAATCAAGGGGAAAATTTAATGCACTTACAAAACTTTTATGGTTCAACAGCCAACGTACAAAATCACTTATGTTTCTGAAAATGTCTTACTCGTGTTTTTTTCTGAATTAAACAAGTAAAAGTCGTCCTAAACTACTAGTGGTGTGTGTGTGTGTGTGTGTGTGTGTGTGTGTGTGTGTGTGTGTGTGTGTGTGTGTGTGTGTATCATACAAATTGTTGGGGTTGTCGGAGTATTAGAGGGAGGTACTACTCAAGAACCGTGGTCTTTTAACACTCCTCCCCTCCCTCGCTACACCCGTAGATACTTTTTTTACTCTATATCACCATAAAAAATAGTTATTGAATTTTCAATTTTTCCATATGTATTTTTCGATGATAAAATAAAAAGCCGTGAGAAGCAGAGCTCCATCACGAATGTCGAATTTTTCGTCGAATGAAGAATTTAACTAATACACAAACAAATCTTTCCATAAAATGAATTTCTTGGAAATGATATCAATTCTCAATCTTATTTCTTTATATGGAAAATTTGCTATTCCTCAATAACTTTTCATTTCACAAGTTAACTCTCTCTCTCGAATGAAAATTCATAATTTCAATAGACCCGGTGGTCTCGAACCTCCTTGTTCAATTCCAATTGATAACAAAGAAAAAATTGTCATAATGACAAGAAATTTCGAAAATGGGAAGTAAAAAAAATCACCCTAGCAACGATCATACTCGTATTATTCATTAAATAGGAGGCGGTCCAGTTCAACAATTACAACGATCAAATTGATTTCGGGCGTTTTGTACTAGAAGAACTGAAGAAGAAAAAGCCATCATAGATGGAACGGAATATCGCTGGTGCTTGGAGAAGGAAGAAATTGAATACCACTTTAGCGGTGCATGTCCAGTACCTGCAGGTGCTAGGTTGAAATACAAGGGCCTATCAGGAAGCCAAGTGTGCAACGACTTATGACTGCCCGCTGTCATTTGAACAAAAATGATCAAATAAATCATATCTTTGAACTAGTTGAAAATGGGAAGTAAAAAAAATCACCCTAGCAACGATCATACTCGTATTATTCATTAAATAGGAGGCGGTCCAGTTCAACAATTACAACGATCAAATTGATTTCGGGCGTTTTGTGCTAGAAGAACTGAAGAAGAAAACTTTGAACTTGAGAAAGACAATTCTTCAACATCACCCCTACTTGCATGCGAAGTTCGAACTCTCTAGTTCTGGCCAAAAAATAAGAAAATATAACAAAAATGACCATAAAATGGAGAGGGGTGGAGATGGAAAGTTTCGACCTTAGACAGGAAATCATCTCGCAACTAATTGAACCTACATGTCAAATTTCACTTTTCAGTCGCTTTTCGTTTGACCTGCAGAGGAGAGCAAAGGTCAAAAACCACTTTTTTTGCACTGCGACCCCTCGAAATATTCATTTGTTTTCAACCAAATTCTAATAACATCAATCCGCCGCCAAAAAAGCCATGTATGCTAATTTTGAACCAAATCGGACCCATAGCAATTGCTCGAGAAACGAAAATAAGAATTGTAGCTTAAACAGATATATAGATGTATATATAAACTACAGACATTCGAAAAACCATCATAATCGTGTCCAGGAGGTCTCAAAACATGGGAAAAATTCGACTAATAATTACTTATGGTTACGACAACTAATAATTATAATTGTTCATAATTCCACTGAGTTAATTTCATATATTTTTCTTATATTATTTTCACTATTTAGCTGTATTTTTTGTTTATATATTTTAAAATAAAATTTATAATTTATTAACACACGTAAATCCGAAAATGTCAAATTTTTATTCTTTAAGCCTCTCTATTTTTTTAACAAAGGATGACCGACAGCTGGAATAATTTTTTTTGTGTTCAGTACACTTTTTTCATTACCCCCACAACCCCATGATCATATTAGTATAGTTATTAATTATAATTAGCATAAAATTATTGTATTTGTGAATAATGGCTACTACTCGCTCATTGAATAATATACCATTAACCAATATAGCATAAACAAATTATTATATTGACATTTTATCTTTGTTTATAATGGTTATGAAGATTATAAAACAAATATTTCATTAGAATTTCCGTACTCCAGTCATTGGATTTATCAACGTATTACATCATTTCTATGTCACACCCACATTTTATTTCAGACAGAACTTACTTTAGACGACTCAGTAAGTTGTAAAGCGTTATCAATCAATAATAGAACGACTTTCTAATCATTAATCCTGTCAGTAGGAACCTACCTATAAAGTAGGTAATATTTTTATGAGTAATCAATAACGGCTGAACATGATTACGTAGTAACCAATCGAAATATTAACATATTCTCATCTATACACATATGTACACAACGGTTGTTTTTTTTTTTTTAGAAAGGTCATTATGCTATCTCGAAGTGTATGGATGTTTCTTTGTTCGTTTTGGCCAAAGTCAAAGGTGTACTCACAGGGATTTATTAGAAGAAACAACGAATATGTTATTTCAATGTAGAAACTTAATCTATTTAAAAGCTAGTACGTCCATTTTAATTTTTAGATTATATGAGAACAGAATCTGAAAAGAATTCATAACGATAAAATTATTCGGGCTTCTATTATGCGCTTGACTCAATATTTATGCTTTGAACTTTACCTAAATGAAACTAGGTACTTTTGAAATGATTTCTTTACTTATACACGATTCTTGAACTTTTGTGTAGGTGGTTTTGTGATATTATGAACTTTGCTCTTTATTATGACAGATCTTATGAAAACTGAAATTATTCTACCTAATCCCAAAATACTCAACATCTTTTGAAATATTATTTTGAATCACATAATTACTAGCCTGCTTTATAATTCTCTAAACACGCTTATGGTCTAACCTTTTCATAATTGCTGACATAATATCTGAATTTTGAGTTAAATTTTGTAGCTCATTTTAATTTATAAAAATAGATCGCTAAATTTATCACAAAGTATCGATGGTAAAAGTAAAGCTCGGTAGAACATATCCATTCCAAAAAATAATACAATATTAAATGTCAGTTTTGTATTATCTTCTTCACAGTTAGGTGAAAGACTACGTAGCCCCACAGTATTACAACAAAAATCGCATGAAATAGAAGATGAATATCTCTAGTAGTTAAAGCTATCCCTCAACTTTCTGAATGTAGTGGGAAGATAGGTTAGTTGTAGACACTTAGCATCCTCAGTCCCACAGCAAGAAACGGAGACTCAATAGATCTTTTCGATCTACACTTTCTGATCACAATTACAGATAATTATTTTGCCCATTTAGTTTCAGGAGGCGATAAAAAAACTTGCCCCTAGTGAAAGGTCCGCCGTAGCAACAGTCGTATTATCTCAGATAAACTTCGAACTACATATTGCAATAAATACACTCAGTGTGTAGAAAATGTGGCAACGTATTCAATATGCAATAAATGATCTAAAAGGTGATGATTTTGGTCGAGGAAATAGCGAAATTTCGTTACGTAGTTAGTTGGTATTGGCAAACTCGACTTATATTGGTCATGGTTTACTTGAAGACCTAAGGCCCATTACGTTTTTCATTATTTTCCCTAATTTGCAAACTATTAACCACCTTCCTACCTTTCCCAGTCTTGTAGCTTATTTTAAAACATTTCGTTGATCTTGTCTTTATGTCATTTCACATTTTTGCTAACAGTACAATGTTATTTGATAAAATTCTAATCAATAATCAATCAATCAATAATATTAACGAATTATCTAAATAAAAATTCCGTGAAATCTATCAGAGTAATTCTTATGAGGAGTACCATTTTCTAGACAGTTCTATTCAATTAAGAATTATAACTAGTCGCTGTCAACCAAAGAAACATCTCTACAACCGGAAATAATTGATACAGCACGCCATTTATGACTGTATAGCATTTTCATCAATATGGAAATCAATGCTAAACCTGCATTAGTTTACATCTGCCATCATAAATGTTATACAACTTCATGGCATCATGAGCCATATAAAAAACTATACTGTTGGACGAGTTAATAATTCGCTTCTTTTTTCAAGTTAAATGTGTAAAGGACATAATGTGCCGTCTTTGTGAAATAATCTTGCTATCGACATATTTCGTGATTTATTACGGTTTTTTAAAAAACTATTTTGTTGCAGTTATTTATGACAAGACTACGCAAAGGAATCTATTCCGTACCAACGACTTGAATCAAGTAGAACTAGTCTGCTGTGATGCTAATTTTAATTAATTGAATAGTTTCTTTTGCTTTATTCGTATGTCACGTCCATTGGCATATTCATCTTTACGTTTTCATTTATGTTTGACAGCTACTTATACTCTAATAGTCCGATCAACCTGGCTCGAAAAAACACTCCAAATGCTGACCCCCAGGAACACGAATTTTGGCTGTAAGAAAGTTTTTGAGAAACACGTGAAACTTACGAAACACAATTTCGATTGATTTAAAAAGTGGATCGTAGATATCTACTTCGAGATATGTCTTCATACTTAATCCCTCCATATTGTGAAAAAAGCAAATACACCTGAACGTTTCCACTAGAAAAGTTTTTTAAACGTCGCTTGATTCGATAAATTTAGCCACAAGTAAGAAAAAATATTCAAGAAATACCAAAACCCTCTTTCCTTTTTTTTCTAAATTTTTTGCAGTGATGATATGGATGATATATAACGAGTTTTTTCTAACTGATCTAAACTCAAGGCGAAAGGTCGGTCGGGATCCACTTTGATGTCGATTTTATTCAATCTCAAATCGCAATGTAATGGTATTAACTAAAATAAGAGTATTTCGCTTTCTGCAACGACTACATGATTTGCAGTTTGTACTAAATTGTAGACTGTTACATAGAAGAATTGAATTAATTTCTTCTTACTAGCTGAGTAATTCAGAATAATATGGTTGTTTATAATAACGCATAATTTACTTTTTGTCGTATTTTAATCGACGCAATGACAAAAATATCTGCTCGAAGAACGAATACTTCTTAGTTTTATTTAGGATTAACATCTGACCAGATAAATCCGATCGAAAACGGATTTTAAGAGTGCAGACAAAATTGTTAGACATGCGCGTTTTTACTAGTACTGTTTCCACAGAAAAACAAAACATTTCAGTCTCCTTTCAAGTCTATTAACTTATATCAGCGATGCTCTAATCTTCATAACCTCAAATAATAGCATTGGTCTGTATTCTCAAATTAGTCAAGTACGTACATGCGATAATATCATCGTCTGATGAAAAACTTTCTTTTGTAAGTAGACTTTAAGGTTAGGAAACAGGAAAAAATCGCTGAGGGCCAAATATGGTGAATACAATAGGTATTGAACCAATTCGAAGTGCAATTGTGAGAGTGCGTTAATTGATGGAAAAGCAGAGATGCCTAGTACTCTCCTATTATTGATTCACTTTTTTGAAGATGAATCCCATGACTATTCCTAAAAACACTTTTCCGGCCGATGAAACTGTCTTTGCGTTGTTCGAAACAGGTTCGCCTTTTGCAGTCCAATGTCTTGACTGTATATCCTTTTCCGGAGTGTAGTGTTGGATCTAAGTTTCATTCGAATGCGAAAGATAGCTTGTCGTCACAAATTTTATCCGTTCCGTCCCGCTCCAGTCAAGTTGATACAACTGATGACTGGTATTTTAACCAGAAACTGTCATTTTAGACGCCAATTCCATGGTAGAGCCATCATAGATGGAACGGAATATCGCTGGTGCTTGGAGAAGGAAGAAATTGAATACCACTTTAGCGGTGCATGTCCAGTACCTGCAGGTGCTAGGTTGAAATACAAGTGCCTATCAGGAAGCCAAGTGTGCAACGACTTATGACTGCCCGCTGTCATTTGAACAAAAATGATCAAATAAATCATATCTTTGAACTAGATTTTTACTCACTATTACTATTACTCAGTATTATTAAATAAACTGAAAATGTTGCACACTTGTCAAAGACCGATGACAGTACACTAAATTAATCATTTTGTCTTATAATCGTTTACAGGAAAATCAGTTTTAACGATTTCTTTTTGAAGATGTAGCCTGAGAAACGAAGTCTACTAAACTAAATGGCGACGTTTTTGTGGTTAATTGAACTAAAGCAGATATATACAGATGTATTGTACTTTTAACATTTGTCTACTATACTTTTATTTTTTTTACAGTAAGAGATAATTTGCAATTTCAACAGATAATTGAATTGCTCAAATATAAAACAAAAAAACGTTTAAGAACCAATACGTACACGTCAATTAAATGAATGCACTAATTTGACAATGAACCAAAAGAAAATATTCGGCGCTAACTGTTCCTAAATTCATTTTTTTAATACATAGTTATTCGACTATTGACAAACTTGTAAAGAGTAGACGATTTGTTCCTGATCTTTTTTGTTTTCACTCAATGGCATTATTGAAGTTATTATGTCTGCGGTTATTGTGGTTGAAAATTTCAACGAGGTGCTCAACAGTGTTATTCCATGGTAGTTTATTGTTATCGAAATAAAATAATAACTAGTAAGGTGTAATAAAAGTAATAAAACAGAGAAAAGGTAAATTAAAAAAAATCTTGTGAGCTTCCACACTATTTGAAATTTTTTTCGGTAAGACTTCCGTATCATGCCGGTGACGAATGGGGATGAGGTTTGATATATTAATTGGGTTGGAGGTGAAGACTCTAAATATGCAACCATTCGTTGCGGGAATAAAAAGAGTTATGAAAAAGTGATTCTACAGCTGCAATTGGACAAAAAACGGTATTGAAACGAAAAAATCGCATATATGGCATATATTTTGAAAATAGATTGCTAGAGTCTAACCTAACCTCACCTAACTTAACCAAATCTAACCTAACCCAAACTAACCTATGGGGCGACCATGCCATGTGACTTGCATTTAAAAATATTTAATACGTAATACAACGATAATCCATCCATACCTGACTCTCCGATACCTGACCCAGGAAATTCCAAGTAACCTTCGTAATGTCCAAATAGCATACAATTGAATCAATCCTCCTCAATATATCTGACTTTGGGAAAAACCAAAAACCTTCTTCTTGATCTTTCCATACGTTCCATACTTACACGAACCCAGGCGAGGCGCCTCGAGACGGCGAAGCGATCAGATTTCTAACGTCGAACGAACGCCGAATTTCTAACAACGAAACTTTTCAGGAGACTTAGTACGCGTATAACGCGTAGTTATATATATTTTGTGTATATAGTTTTGTTGATATTTTATAGTAAGTTAAATTTATTAAAATTTGTTTATTGTGCGCCTCTACCTAAAAAAATGTTTTTTTCTTTTTAGATTTTAGATTCGAACCGAGAACCTCAAGTTACGCCATGTCAAGCACCTTAATCAATTTGGTTATGTATGTGATAGGTGACATTGCTTGATTAAAAGTACCATAATTATTTCACTTTTTAAACATTTTTCGGCTTTTGCATGCTCAGAACACTTTTTAAAAATAATTATTGCACCTTTATCTATCCCTCCCCGATATGATTCGGTAGTCTAGGATTTTTTTGTCTTAATGAAATGTCCATATAAAAAATATCATTTTTCGTGATAATCGCACGCTTTATTCCATTGATAAATATTTTGATAATTGTCCTTTGCTACGCTACTAACCATGTAAATATACCCTCCACAAAAATTATCGCATCTTTGGTATTTTAGGATATTTTTAATACTCAATTTTAGTTTTTTTGGGACAGTCTGTATATGTATCAACTTAATAGATATTTCTGGTTTCTTATCATGAGCAAAAAAATATCACAATTTCTTACAAATTTTTTTAGAAGCAAAAATGCTCGAGTAAATCATTTCTGTCTTGGAGAATGCTTTGAGATCGAGAACTTTCTAAGCAAATTGTGTTATTGTATAGTGAAAATTTAAATTTATTCGGCCGCAGTCAAAGATACGTAGCCGGGGTAATTGGAGTTCAACAAAGCACCATATCCAGAGTTGTTATTCGCTACCAAGAAACAGGGCAGCTAACCAGAAGACCTGGAAAAGGCCGCGGAAGGGTAACTTCGGTATTAGTTGGCTGCTCGTAATGTCCGAATAAGCCTACAAACAGTTCGAAATAGGCTGAGAGAAGCAGGTATATGAGCCAGAGTACCAGCTAGAGGTCCACGTCTTATCAGAGAACATCGAGTAGCAAGATGGGAATTTGCTCGAGAACACGCAAATTGGAATATTCAAGATTAGTCCAATATTTTATTCACGGATGAATCAAGATTTTGTCTGTATTCTTCAGATAGGCGTGTACCAGTATATAGGCGACGTGGTGAAAGCTTTGTTGGTGGCTCTATCATGCTGACAGGTACATAACCAATATTCTAGAACCCCATGTAGTGCCCTATATGCCTTATATTGGTGACAACTCTGTGCTAATGCACGATAATGCTCGTCCACACGCTACTAGAGTGGTTCGTCAGTACTTAGAAGAGGTCGAGATACCCATCCTGAATAGGCCTGCACGTAGCCCGGACCTTAACCCAATAGAGCATGTCTGGGACCATCTAGGATGGTAAATTCAGCAACATCCGGCACCAATAAGAACACTAGATGATCTTCAAAATGTTCTTTTTAACTTCTAGGAAAACATGCCGCAAGGATACGTCCAGAACCTGTTTAGAAGCCTTCCAAGACGAATTGAAGCTGTAATTAAAGAGGGGGGGGGGCAACATACGCTATTAGAAATTCATTGGCTGGTTTTAGTTTAAGCACCGTTCATTTTTTTTTGGATAGATGTTTTGTACAATTTTCTATGTTTTGGTAAATCAAACTTTTTGTCCTCTGTAGATTAAACTGATATAAAATAAATGTTGCAAAACGCGTATCTATTGGTGTTTTAATTCATAATAATAATAAAATTCGAAAAACAAGCAACACACATTTAAAATATTTAAAAAATAATGAGTGATGCAATAATTTTTGTGGAGTGTTTATTTTCCAGGATATGCATAACCCCCTCCTAGTGGGCAAGTAGAATATTAACAATATTATCATTAGGCTGAATCAATTCATTGAATTCACCTTATTTCAAATATCTAATATTGCAAGCAAATATATCCTATAGCCCATAGGATAGGATAAAAAGTTTATTTCACCGGCAGTGGTCCATAAAAAAAACCAAAAAAAAATTTATTTCTGTTGTATTAACTTTAAAATGGAACTCGGTCGAGCGTAACAAGATTTCTAAGCACACGTCTATTTAAACAAAAAAAAGTGATAAGTGAACCGCAAGACCGTAACAAAAGAGTCCCTGTGGGGATAATTGTCTACAAAACAAATATTTCTAGGCAGGTCTTTAAAAGGTTTCGGTTTTTAGTTTTTAAGTTATCAGTGCATTTCCGTCATCGGCGGAAAGATGCTGCACAAGCCATCGGTTATTGCTATTTGAAACATTTTAGTTGGATAGTAGAATAAAATAATTCCAATTAACATAATGAATTGTATAGTATTATATCTTATATTTGTATTAAAAAATTAACATTATTTTCTGAAGTGAAGCCTACTAAATTATATAAAAATTAAAGCAGTTTCATCTACTTCTGGTTAAGTTTAAGAATCCTTCATATACCTTTATATAAGACTTAACTAATTAAGTAATTGTAGAGGTTAAAAATTCCAATGCAATTACAAGATGAATTGAAATGAGCAAGATGAGGAAATTGGTTAACAAAGAAAGTCGCTGTGCTTCTTGTATGCATCCAATATACGATAATTACATGGTTGTTTCAATCGTGAAGTCAAATCAATTAGAGACGCTTTTTCAACTAATCCCATACGTAATTTGGATTTCTAGAAAAACCTATTCATAGCTATACATTAATGAATATACCGAGTGTCCCAATAAGAATGGCTCTCAGCCATATCTCGGGAACCATTTATAGTACAGCTTCGGAAAAAAAAACTTATAACAAAAGTGACCTCGAGAAAAACCTGGAAATTATTTACAGAGTTGTAAGTCCACCGCCAGAGGGCGTCATTTAATACCAAGAATTATAAAATTAATAATTTACAAATTTTGCCTAATTAAGATGCATTTAAACTATGAATATCGGATTCTTCAAGAAGTTCGGCGTATATTTGATTTTACAAGTTTTAGTCTATCTCTTCAAATAAGAGGTGGGGGGAAGCGGGAACTTTATTATGAAAAAACGCCTGTTAAGTCCAGTTCTACTCAACCTATCTATGCAAACTTAGTCTTTTTGAAGAGAACTCTTTTCTACCAATGTAAGAGTTATAATTTAGAAACAACCTAATGAGTAACGTATACGCTAGAGGGCGCTATTTATTTATTTTTCTAAATCTAGATATCCTTGAAAAATGTTGAATGGAAACATGCAGTTTTAATTAAGGAATATAAAAGTAGACCAAATTAGCAACATAATAGCGAAAACCGCATGTCGATATCTTTTTCGTATTACGAAATATCCTAAGAAATGTGTGAATTTTAAGCATTCTCCTTTAAACATAAATTACCCCGGGTTGACTGAACGGATTTTAACATTATTTTGACTCCTCAAAATTGTCATTCCTTGTTCTATTAATAATAGTTCCAATTATTACTTATTCTGTCACCGGGAAACTGCGTTATGGAAGTTAAAATGGAAATATAACTTAAGGTACCTCGCTAGTGACGACCTAAATATTCAAATTGACGCCCATCATTTTCGATACAAGCGTTTATTCTTTGAAGAGTAGATTGAACAGCAGTCTCAATTTCTGCTCTCGAAATACTCTGAATGGCGTTTCGTATTCTCTCGATCATGTTATCTCTAGTAGTGGGTCTAATTGCACAAACAAGGTGTTTTATCCGGCCCCAGAGATAGAAATTTAAAACGGTTAAGTCTGGTGACCTAGCTGGCCAAAAAAATAGGCCTCCACGTCCTATCTACCTCCTATATACGTTACTCATTAGGTTGTTTCGAAATTATAACTCTTACATTGGTAGAAAGGAGCACTCTTCAAAAAGTTTGCATAAATAGGTTAAGAAGAACTGGACTTACAGGCGTTTTTTCATAATAAAGTTCCCGCTTCCCCCCACCTCTTATTTGAAGAGATAGACTGAAACTTGTAAAACCAAATATATGCATAATTTCTTAAAGAATACGATAATTATAGTTTAAATGCATCTTAATTAGGCAAAACTTGTAAATTATTCATTTTATAATTCTTGGTATTAAATGACGCCCTCTGGCGGTGGACTTACAACTCTGTAAATAATTTTTTTTCCCGAAGCTGTACTATAAACGGTTCCCGAGATATGGCCGAGAGCCATTCTTATTGGGACACCCGGTACATACAACAAGAAATTTACTATTTTGCACCTACTTATCTTTATATTCATTCATAGTCTATTCGATTAGCGTGCGAAGCAATTTTATTTCAGTGAAAGCAATAAAAATAATTTCAATCTTCATAAACAATAACTGTCCTTTTAATAATTTTTATTTAATTCGCTAGCTCCGTCAACTACAATTGACAAAAATCAACGTTGTTTAATAATTGGAGGTGATGAAGGTTTTGTACATGTTAGTTTGCTTGATTTTGTGACAGTCAAATAGAGACCTTTAAAAAAAAAGTTTCTTCTTGCTCTGCAAACCAGACCTTCACATATTTTATTACCTCATCGTTAGAAGAAAATTTACGACCTTTCAAACTTTTTTTCAGTTTAGGAAACAGATGATAGTCAGACGGAGCCAAATCTGGTGAATAAGGGGGGTGATCTAGTAATTCAAACCCCCATTTACGAATTTTTTGCATCGCAACATGACATTTGTGTGCAGGGACGTTGTCCTGCAAAAAAACACCTATAAAAATAGTAATCTCAGTTATTGTTCTACTCTTAACCAAAAAATCCATGGCAATCCCAAAAAACTGAAGCAAGAACTTTTCCAGCAGATTTTTTGACACGAAACTTCTTAAGTCTTGGAGAACCAGAGTGTCGCCATTCCATCGATTGTTGCTTTGTTTTTGGTCAACATTCAAACCTTTGGGGATCCTTTTTGCAGCAATTGTTCTCATGTCCTAATTGACGTGAACTATATGATGAACGCGTTCGTAGGAAACATTCAGTGCTTCAGATATCCGTTTTAGCCCAATTCGACGGTCTGATAAAATCATGTCATGAACTGCATCGATATTTTCGGGGACTGAGTCAGAAACTGGCCTTCCCGATCGGTCACCATCTACAATGGAAAATTTACCTCTTTTGAAGCTTGCAGTCCAATTTTTTACGGTCGCATACGAAGGACATTGATCACCAAGGGTATTAAGCATATCTTCGTAAATCTGCTTAATTCTTAACCCTTTTAAATACAGGTACTTGATGATGGCTCGAAAGTCCAATTTTTCGATTTACACAATTTCGGTGGACATACTTTTTCTTTTAATTTATTGCGTAACTCTGGTTTACTTTTTTGACGTCAAACTTTACACTGACACTTCTAATAAGTTCGATGCTATAGTAACGCAATATTTTGTTTATGCATGGAACTGGTCTGGGCTAACTAGATAACAAAACATCCTCGTATTAATATTCTTAGAACTAATTCAGTATAATCGTAGCTTAGCGAGGTTTTTTCTATGCGAAAAGGAGTGAAATGCGTATCCGCATCATCGGTGGCCATAAGAGGCCAAATGGTGTGTGGGGCTGAACTTGGACGACCCACTAAAACACTTTCTTTAATCTAAACCTCTCCGAACCACAGAATGGCTGTTCTTTGATTTGCGTTTGACATTCATTCATTCTTCCTACGACGTCCCAGTTCTGTTCTTTCTCGATTCCTTCGTATTCTCGGTAGTTAATTTTCCGATCCTTTTTTGTAGTGTTCCGCGTTGTGATTCCAGCTGCATATGAAGAATGTATGTGATGCGTTTTTCGTGGCTTATCCGCTAGCGAGACAAGTGAGGCTATCTACGTTTCCTTGTTTGAACAGATAGCATCGAAAGTAACTATATCCAGGCACTAATTTGGTGGGGTAATAGTTCACCGTAAGGGGCGCACAGTCCATCTACTGCCATTGCTATATTGTCACGAATCTTTCTTCCTTCGCGACTCCGGCTCTGTCGATGTTTTCCACGTTGCGTATTATTTTGTATTATCTCCTGCGTTCGAGTGTTAGCAGGTCTACTGAGTTGGTTCCCGTAATGTTTAGTAGAGCAGGTTCTAATACAGAGCGGTATACACTGCATACTCTAAGAGCAGCTCTGCGTTGGAACATTGCTATGGACTTCTACCTGCGTAGTTTCTCCCCATATCTTTGTGCCGGATAGAAGTGTGGAGTTTGTGACTTTTGGTGATAGTCGGACTCCGATATTTCTCATTAGTCGACTTAGCGATTGGGTGACCGTTAATTCTTTGTCTGCCTCTTTTCTTATATGTTCACAAAAACTCGTTTTCGTGTCTAGTGTGAATGGTAAATATTTTATGAGTTCTTTCGTCTGGGTGAAGAGCTCTTCCGTATTCATCGCTTGGATATTGTTAATTGTTGTCAGTCAATAAGATCAAATCGGTCTTTACCGACGCTAGCCATAATCCATGGTTGTCGAACCATCTTCTCAGACTTCGCAGCGTTGCGTTCTGTTGACCAGATGATGAGCAGAATGAACCAAAATATGAGTCTTCCTGAGATAATGACGGTTTTCAGTATCTCCGGAAGTAAATGTTTCCGCATAAAATAGAAATGATAAATCGATTTCTCGTATCATCAATAGTCTATGTATATAGTTTAATGATTCTTTTAAACAATAAAACAAGTCTTAATCCTTCCCAAATAAACACAATTTTTCTAAATAAATTCTCAAAAATTATTTCTATTATGCATTTAGAGTTCACGGAGTCTAACTACTAATCAAAAATATCCACAAGCTAGGAAGGCGCTAACAAAAAAGGGAAAGTATACACAAATACTTGTTATTTTCTTACCATTGGTTCTTGTATACAAAAATGAAATTACTTAATTAAATACCGGGATATTATATGATGTAACGAATTAACGCTTCTGTCTACCACATTCATAAACGTTTTTTCTTCTGCTAACAGCTAACGAGTACAAAATGTAGATAAATTAGTCGCATCATCGGTGTTAGTAAACTTTTTTATTTCTGTCATCATCAAAAAGTAGATATATCGAACATACACCAAACTTTTCTGCTTATTTTAATGAGAAAAAGTGCATGTTCAAAATAATTGTAAATTCAATTCTGTGTAATTGTGATAATAGGTTGGATAATTTCAATCTAAATAAATTACAACACTCTTAAAATGATTGACGTTAATAACTTCTACTTTCCCAGCTCAGAGTGAGAATTAAAGTATAAGAAGTTGCAGAAACAGACGAAATTTTCATTTAATTATAGATTATAGAAAAGAATGTATATACATCCAAACTGCTTTTAGTTCTGCTTTTACCTTTAGGGTCAAATATATACAGAGTAATTCATTGATAGCTGTTAATATTTTACATATAAAATCCTGTAACTAAAATTTGGAGGTTTGAAATGAAATGTATGCAAAATAGCGTACTAATCCCAAATACAGGGTGTTTAAAAAGTCATAGTCTAGAAATTGGTTCTACTCTTTTCGTTTATCTATTATTTGTATATCGAAATTTGTAATCAAATGTCTATAGATATATCATTCACTTTAGCAAAGAATTATGAAACATCTTCAATTCCAGCTGCGAACCATCAGTCAGTTGTGTCAGCGCTGTCTATAAAAACTGCGAATAGAACTGCGGGAAAGAAAAGAGAGAAACTATTTTCAAAAATATATTCAGGATGTAAATATGAATCTTCTATGTACCAGCAATTACTATTCGTTCAAATGCACATTTTTCTACGAGTTAAAGTAGTCATCGATACGACAGGAATTTTTGATGAGAAAATATTTTATTTATTTTGGTCTTATCTTCTGTGCAAATTCCTATCTTGGAAGATCCCTTGGTAATAAGTTTTGATCAAACGTGAAATGATATAGTCCAATAATCCTTAATATTTATCGAGTGATTTGAAAATTTTCTTCGATTTTTATCAAAATATCATACTTCTGAACAACAAAATTCTATATATTCTATTTCTATAACGTTCATAAATTTTCACTTTCTTAAATCTTTCAACAAACATTATCACCCTGATAGATTTGATCAATTATTGATTATTATACTTCAAACAGCACAGACTACAATGTTTTATTCATTTATTGAATGCAATCTCATGATTACAAAGGAGTCCTTCTATGAAATAAACCTTTATATTTGAATACACGCGATCTTGTAGCCCCTCGTTCGATTGTAAATATTTTGCCTTAGCTGACACGAAGTCGGAATGTGTTATGTACATAGATTCGGCAAATGTAGAATGTAGAAAGGAAAACATGTCCTCTTGTTCCTGTTTAATCCTTTGGCACAATGCGGATATTTACAAAGTTTAATGCATAATCACTTGCTGTAATCCATTCCGAAGTAAAATAAATTTGAGAAACAAAGCGATCACATTTCTATTATTCTAAATTTCAGATTACGTTGATTTCAGAAAGACATCGAAAACAACTGTATGAAGCATTTGAAAAAGTAGGAATACCTGAAAAATCTCACCAAAATGATCCTGATTATACATGAATTTGTAGTTGAAAAAGAACTAAGACAAGGCGGTCCTCTTTTACCAACCATTCAAATTATACGAGGATGGTCCCAGAAGTACCTGGTCTGATCTAGTGATAGCGGTGGTTGCTTGGAGAAAATTGGTCATCGTTATGTGATACAATACTTTTATTTGAAGGGCATTAGTCCAACCAATGTAAAAGCTGGACTAAATTCTACTCTGAGTGAGACTGTTCCTTCGATATCAACTGTAAAATATTGGGTATCAAAGTTTAAACGAGGCGGTACAACCTGCGAAGAGTAACGACTCCAGAAAAAGAAAATCCATAAACCGGTACTGGATGATCGTCGACTGAAAGTGTGCGAGATAGCAGAGCAATTAGGCATTATAAAAAGTGTTAACTGAAAATTTGGACACGAGAAAACTGTGCGCAAGATGGGTGCCGCTTTGGATCACAATAGAACAAAAACAGCTTCCTGAAGAAAAAAGCCGAATTTTTACGCTATTTCATACCCAAGGATGAAACTTTGGTCTGTCACTTAACACCCGAAATAAGAGAACAATCGAAACAATGAACTGAAAAGGGAGAACCAACTCCAAAGAAGGTAAAGACGTTTTAATCTGCAGGCAAGGTAAATCAAGCATCAACCGCAGCATTTGGCTAAGAAGTAAATGTTGTTTCATCAAGAAATTCATCAGCTCATACATTCATTAGTGCAATGACCAAAATTAATGAATTAAAGTTTGAATTGCTACCTCATGCACTCTATTCGCCAGATTTAGCCCCCTCGGATTATTTCCTGTTCCTAGACTTGGAAAAATGGCTCGGTGGTAAAAGATTTTCCAACAATGATGAAGTGATGTCGGCAGTTAATGGCTGTATTCCAGATCTTGACGATTCTTATTATAAAAAAGATATCGAACTTATTGAACGTCGCTAGGAAAAGTGTATAGAACTAAAAGGAGTTTACGTTGAAAAATAGATAAATATTTTTCCAAAATTTTCGTGTTTTCTTTGTAGGGCCAGGTACTTCTGGGAAATACAAACATCAGAACCTATGTTTCTCGATAAAGCATCGTGCGTTGCATACACGGATGACATAGTGTTTTTAACAACATCGATGAATGTATAGGATGGATAAGTGGAGAAATGTATAATTTCGAGAAAGTAAATCAATTTATAATCTAAAAAAAAACGAATCTAGAAGAAAATTAGATAGATAATAATAGTAAAAGTTAACAAAGCGATAGCATTGATATCAAAATACTTGTAAGACCAGCTGTTCTATATGTATCAGAAACATGGACAATAACAACGAAAGATGAAAATGAGCTGGATATGAGAATAAGAAAAATATATTATGATTTCAAGCGATATCTTTGCATCGAGAGCGAAGCAAAGAGATCAGCCCTCGTACATACTAGAATGACAACTGCGATCTATTATAAAAAGTTTTTAAGGGATCTCATTTCAAAATTCATCGGAGATAGACATTCCATAGGTGGTAATAATTTAGAATGCTCTCGGCTCTACCGGTACGTGACATTTTTCATTAGTGAAAAAAATAAACATCAAAAAACCTCGAACTGAATATAAACCAATCGTGGATACGGGCAACAACCTTCATAACGCGGCGATTCCGTCGAACCCTCGTTATGTGTCCAACGCGTTTGCCATTTATCTAGAAAAAAAATAATTGGATTTTCGATTGACTTTGCGTCTGAATATTGCCACTTAAAACCCTCAGCGAATCAGAAACACTGACGTACCTGATATAGTCTATCGATAGATTATTGGTAGAAATAAATATCATGTGACCATGTTATTTTTTGTTTTGCTCCATTTTATATTTCTTTTGATGTTTGGAAGCCTATTCAATGAGTTTCATAGCCGAAGGTTAAATTTTTTTTGTTTGATTTGTTACGTATATTAACATGAACATACCTATGGGTCGTTATGTCCAAAAGTATATAGAAAATCAAAAGCATAGTTTCAATTTATGCACAATTTTGTTAAATAAGAGAAATGAATTATGAATTGAAATTTTATTTAAAGTTTAAATAACATTTATTATTTATTTTCACACCTCATCTGCAACTTGCTCTTGTTCAATACATTCTTCTTCAATGTTTCTTGCATGGACGCAAAAGTTTGGCAGATTGCCATATTTATTGTTCTTCTCGTATATTTAGTATAAAGTTGATTAAAATATCTTAAAAGTACATTTTATATAAACGATCAAGTTTTTTATGCACCTTTATATTTGTTTTGTTTGGAAATAAATTCTATGAATACAACACAATTTGACTGTGCTATTACATAAATTGGATATTGGATATATTGAAAAATTCTTAGCCTACTATAGAACCAAAGAAAATTTCAATGTCAAAATATTTTATTAATCAACATATTCTCCTCTCAATTGGATACATTTATTACAGCGAACCTGCAGCGTCTCTAAACCTTTCAAAAAAAATGTTTCTTCTTGCTCTGTAAACCAGACCTTCTCAGCTTTTATTACCCCCACGTTGGAAGAAAATTTACGACCTTTCAAACTTTTTTTCAGTTGAGGAAACAGATGATAGTCAGACGGAGCCAAATCTGGTGAATAGGGGGGGTGTTCTAGTAATTTAAACCCTAAATCACGAATTTTTTGCATGGCAACAACATGAGATTTGTTTGCAGGAGCGTTGTCCTGCAAAAACAAAACACCTTTAGATACCTTTCCGTGTTTTTTCTCTTTAATTTTTTCCCATAGAGTGGTCAGTAATGTCGAATAGTATTCTCCAGTTATTGTTCTACCCTTATCCAAAAAATCAATCATGATTACTCCATGGCAATCCCAAAAAACTGAAGCAAGAACTTTTCCAGCAGATTTTCTTAGATCTTGGAGAACCAGAGTGTCGCCTATCCATCGATTGATGTTTTGTTTCTGGATCGTAGAAATGTACCCACGTCTCATCCATAATAACAATTCGATTTAAGAAGTCTACATCGTTTTCAAATCGAGCACAGATCGAACGCGATGATTCTACCCTTGCATTCTTTTGGTTAATATTCAAACATTTGGGGATCCATTTTGCAGCAATTTTTCTCACATCTAAATTGACATGAACTATATGATGAACGCGTTCGTATGAAATATTCAGTGCTTCAGATATCCGTTTTAGCCCAATTCGACGGTCTGATAAAATCATATCATGAACTGCATCGATATTTTCGGGGACTGATACAGAAAATGGCCTTCCCGATCGGTCATCATCATTTACCTCTTTTGAAGCTTGCAGTCCAATTTTTTACGGTCGCATGTGAAGGACATTGATCACCAAGGGTATTAAGCATATCTTCGTAAATCTGCTTACCTCTCAACCCTTTTAAATACAGGTACTTGATGATGGCTCGATACTCCAATTATTCGATTTTAACAATTGCGTAATTCTTGTTTACTTTTAACTTACCTAAAGAAAAGAAAGCATGACAAAAAAGTGGTGAACGGTATACAACAGAAGATATAGATTCTTTTAAAATAAACTAGATGATACCAATAACTTTGGTTTTTCCTACAAAACACGTAGCATTCGCGCGCAAGAGGACAAGAAGTGTGTGTAGTTGTACCACAAGTGTTGGTTTTTCAATGACCAACGTTCCAAGCAAAACATTCGTCGAATGAAAGGCGCACTACGGCAACACGTTGCATCTGATCATACCATTGTCCAATGTTGGCACCATTGGGCGCATCGTGTGGTACCAGCTTTACTAGAAGACAGTTGAATGTGTCTATATGAATCATAGATGGTAAGAAAATCAACTACCTCCAGTACATAGTAAGTGTTCATATTTTTAAAAAAGCAATATCGGATATTTAGATTGTGTGGAAATGATAAAGAAAACCTCTAGCAGCAATTTAAGAGAAACTACAAAATTAGATGATTTACAATATTTTAACCAATTATAATAATTATAAATTATCAATCAATAATTAAGAAATATAAGTATACTGTTATAATATTATTTGAAAATGTAGTTTATGTCTTAAAAGTTACACCCAAAAATACACTATAATTATAATTTCATTATTATTTTTTTCTCGAAGCCGAACCAATCTACCTTCTAAGAAACACGCCTTTGTGAACATCTAAGAATCAATTATGGTAATAGTCATCAGTAAACCAGACAGGTTTCGACCATGAGTACCAACGTCTGATGTTGATACAGATCTAATAGTGAAAGAAAAAAGGACATCATTTTGATCGAAAAGATAGAATTGTGGATTTATTTTTACTGTAAATATTTCATTATTTTTTTACATTTTCATCGACGGCATTATATGAGAAACAACGAGTACATGTACTGGATATTTCGATATAATTTGATAATATAATTAGCTTTGTAATAAAAATGCATTATGTACCAAAAGTTGGGCGAATTCAATGAGTTTTTTAATAATAATTCCACAGAATAAGAGTATGGACAATATACTTAAACATCATGTATTTTTCTAATTAGTAGAGCTTCTCGTAATATCAAATATTACGAATTTTAAGTATTATACTTTATTTCAGAAAGGTATAGAGTAATAAAACCTCATTAGGTATGCAAAGGGACCACAGAGTGACCAAACGAATATTTAAGCCACTTTCATAGTTTGGTATTGATTTCATTGTAAAATTCTTTTTCTTTTTATCAAGGGCAGGTAGTACCGCCCGGGTTGGGATCAATTTATGGGTTTAACCTATTGTTATCCATTCACAAACACTGAAAATAGTGTACCAAAGGCGTGCCGGTAGGATACTCGTAAAAAGGAAAGCCGAATCTGAAATAGGGTGGGAATTAGGCAGAGGCACTAATAGAAGGTTAAACGGTACCAGTTAAACACAAAACGTAACTGTATAATCTACTACCTAAGTAAACCCTACACAATATTTCATGGCCTACACCGAAATTTAGCCGAACTGGACGGAATTACACAATTTATTACGCTAGACCTTTCTGAAATAGACCATAACTGTCAAACTCAAATTCAGTTGTTAATAGTGAGAAATGAAACGCCCGTTATAATATACACGTTTTTTTTAAAATTCATTTGCATTCATGAAGAATGTAATTTCTGAATCAGTGAAAAAGAGTGAAAAAAAGTGAAGAAGCGGTTCATTTGTTCACGCTTTTGCGTTAAAAAAGTGCCTTAACGTGTAATTTTTTAACGCAATTATAAAATTATTTTATCAAAATAGTGAACTGTGAACGCTTTCTTTCTCATGGCAATTCGTTTCTCCGATAAAATGTCACACTTTTATATCATGCATAAGGTGTGACAGCAAAAAACTTTATTTTAAGCTTAGATTTTATTTATAACTTCATTGTTGTTGCTTCAATATTCGGAATCGCAGGAGCAGTGGAGAGGGAGGAATTACATAAAATGTGTAAAAGTGTAACGGTATTAATAATACCGGAAATATTTTAATTATCACAGTACCTGATACAACAACTCATGTTCAACGTCGATTTACTGTTATTGGTGAAATATCTTACAATAGATTAAACTTGAAACATTTATAAAAAATATAAAAAACAAGAACCAACTTCAAAACAGATCATTTCTTTTTGCAGTATAGAAATGGAAATTGCAAAACTCAAATTGTAGATATCAATACCTTTTCAAAAATTCCCTCGCTTATCGCAACATATTTTTATTTACCTAATTGAAAAAATTACACATGGCATACATTTCGACGCTTCTGCGTCTCTATTAGTGGATTTCGGTGGAAATCCAACACAGTTGCGGAGGGTTACGTAGACGACTCAATAAAAAACAAAAAGGATTCCGCAGTGAAAATTTTAACGGGAACAACTAGTTCGACTTCAAGCAACATTGTAAATATTCACGATCCTCTAACAATCCAATAAGTACTAATACAACTACAGACGATGTTATTTCTTTGAACTCGTTAAATGTTGCCAATTCAAATACTAATAGTAATGTAGTAATAGTAAACTTCTTCTTCATTGCAAATTAATAATACTCACAGTTGAACTTTTAATATTACTATTACAAAATAAAAATTGATAGAAATTTTGTCGAGTATTTTTACGGTCGTGAAAAAATTTTGTATGAAACTCGTAAGTAAAGTAAATTCGGCTCGTGCGATCAAACCATCCTATTCGTGAAAAAAAGTATTACTTTACTCACTTGTTTCATAAATAACTGTTATGTGAGGAATCATAAAAACAAAAAGCGACAAAAACAATAATATATTTTTAAATATTCACAATCGTATGAATCTTTTAAAGTCTTTGAAAGAGAAGCGTCTCTTAAAGAATTGAACTAGACATAATGTATTTTTATTGTAATGATACTACAATTATTATATGATTTTAATTTAACCGCATAACTTTGTAATGTGTAATGTGTCTCAAAAAAAATAATTTTAAGAAAACTGGGGAGTTTATTGTAAAAATGATTGTTACATATTAATAAACATTGTTAAAAATTTATTTCAAACATTGTTTAAATGTAAACCGTTGCCCTCACGGCTTTCATTTAATCGAGAACTGAAATTGCCTAAGACGGCTCGGCATGTTTTCTCCGTGATGGTTGCCATTTCGTGACAGATATTTTCTTTCAATTATACTAGGGAAGTAGGTTTGTTAGCGTAAACTTCAGGTTTGACATAACCCCACAGGGAAAATGCAACGAACTCATGGCAAAGATCTATTGGACGTATGTGAAGTTACTCCGACCTACTGGAACCATGTTCTTTGGTTATAACTATTAGTTTTATACTCCAGATACGAAGAAGTCGTCTAAACTTTGCACATAATGCTCTGAATTCACTGTAAAAGTACGCGCCTATAATTCTTCACGCTAAAATCGCAGCCTATACAGACACTTTTTGCGAAAGTGGGGGTTTCTGATGTTTGTGTTGTGAATTGATTGCACTTCAACAGCGGCATTTTCCTTATTGACGTGTGAATTAAGATAAGAATGAGCTTCATTTGAAAACAAATGTTGTTGAACGTCGGACACCTCTGACCAGCATCCTGAGGCTTCAATCTTGCCCCAACTGAGTTTTGTAAGAGTATAGTCCAAAGCTTTGTGTACACGACTCGGATTTGGACGCCAGTCATTTTTCAATCACTCGTTCCTCACACATTTAAGTGACGAAAATTGCTAATATTCAGAATATGAGTACTCCTAATAATTAACATATACCACAACGTTTTTGATGCATTATCAACCGAAATATTTATGTTTACTGACCGTACACAATTAACATTATAGCATGTAATAATATCGCCTACGGTTTTTTACGGACTTGGTATCAATTAACACAAAAAACCCCACTTGAACTCGAAATAAACTGTCCAAGGATTCACATACCCTAACCAGCCCTTCGCAAGGCACTTCCCACGAGTTTTGGCATGCGGAGGTAACAGGAGCGTTAGCCATCCACACTCTCGATTTATTCTATGTATATTCAACCAATTATATCCCTTAACTCACACCTAAAAAATCGACACGAAGGGGATCGATAGAGAGGCAAGTCGAGTGAAGGCAAGAGGAGGCGAGTGCATTGTCTACACTCTTCCCTCGTAGAAAGTGTTAACCGAGAAATATGTAGATTATTACAAAAGAATCAATATAACGATACTGATACAGATCACTATCAGCACATCTTTCGTAAAAATGGAAACGGAAACGCTTAGAATTCTGTCAACAACTGAAGAAAGACCCCACTTCATTCATCATCGTTTTCCCAAAAAATGTTAATTCACGTTAACATGAGAAACATATTCAAAAAAGATACTGCTAGGAGTAGCTCAGCCTCTCAAGAAATATTTTGGTAACATGTTGGAGCGCCTAGGCATAGACATTAAAAGGTTTGAGAACATTTAATTGGTTGTGGTGTATCAACTTCATGGCAATCAACCGATAACACGTTTTGGAACCATTTGTTAAGGAAAAACATTTTGGCTCTAATATTGTATTAGTTAAAACTTGAATTATTGTTCAAAAAGAACCTATCTTCAAGAAGAAAAACCACTACGTATGTTTGAAATAAATTGTTCAAGGGTTCATAGAGTATTGGAAACGAACCCAAATTTTTTAATTAAAACATTGAAAATTTGAAATAAATCCACAATCAATTTTTTTACTGATTGGAAAATCTGATGAATGTTAATATGTTTCCTGAGAGAAACAAAAATTGTCCAATTAATATTCAAATTATTGAGGTATATAGGACTATTCAATTTAATTTTTCGTTTTCTATTTAAAAAATAAATTTATATTGAACGTTTCATGTGAGTGACTTCAATGAATAACTAAGTATTTCCTCTTCATTGTAACCCATATTTAGACGATTTCTTTGCGAGTTAGCAAATTGCAAGGTCGTATTGTGTGACTGAATAATGCTATTAATGATTCTCAACATTTCACATACCCGTGGGAAGTGGGAAACGCCATAATTGTGTATTATTCTTTATAAGAAGAATAATTCTGAAAGAATGTTGCAAGAGACTGAACTTTCAAATTTATAATAAACTACCTTATCAATAGAAAAAAAGTGTTTATCGTATAACAAACTAAACATGAAATAAGTCAGTACCATATAATATTTTTGTAGAAACTAATTATCTCAATAGACTCGATTAGTCTGCAAAGTTGATATGGAAGTTACTACTATTTTCGATCCCACAATGAATAGCAATTGTATCCACTACAAAATATCATTTCCTCAAGCGGTGTCCTCCCTTTTCAACGTGATTTTCAGCGTTCTCCTTTGCCAATGGGGTTATAACTTCATGTATTGCAATACGTAGGGAACGCTCCACGTCTGCGATTCTAAATGATTAATTCAATTCTTTGTTCGTTATTAAAAAGTTGAAAATTTGAAAGTTGCCATAAACTCTGCTTTATAGAGTTTCATCATACTAAATCCTTTTTAGCGATTGTTGCATTTTAGTTTTTCGAATGTTATGATACGAAGGGTTTTCCTTTACAATAATTGACTCTTTCTTCGAAACGATATTCACTTCCTCGTGATGGTAAGTAGTTTTTTTAGATATAAAGAACATGCTATTTTTCACCAGAAATTGACTTACACTCTCACACACTGCTTTATGAGTTTCTATACGCAACTTCCTTTACCGTTGATACTTGGAAACCTACGACAAATTTTCAATTCAACATTTTTTCGACTGCTTATGATGGTTGCATCAATCCATACTTTTTCAACAATCTAGCAGCTCAGTATTTATCCATATTTTCATTACATTTTTTTATTTTGTTACCAAAATAATTTAAGGGTAGATCATCAGCAGATGTTTATTTCATTTCCTGTCTTTCTTTCAATACCAATATCCTGTTATGTATAGCAAAGTAAAGTTTGAGGAATTGTTGGAAATTGTCATTGCCTTTAATTGCAACGACTGTTATAATTCCTCCATTTTTTGGTTTTTGTCCCTTTTACCACAAGAATCATCGACTAAGGTGAGAGAGGCGCTACTTCCTTCGAAGTCTGTTTTCTGGCCTTCTTATTAATTATATCAAAAAAAAAATTCGTACATACTTCTGTCTATTTATTATTATAGATGGTATACTATGAAACGCCTGCAATACAGAGAGGAGACAAATTCTAAAAAGAAGGCTGTTAGACTAGTTAGGCTACAGGAGGCAGAAAACTTGAAACAAATCAAGATAAAAACTCAAATTTTGTTCTACAAAATTGTTTGTTTTTGTTTATTTTACAATGTCTATTAATAAACACTGTCTCTTACGTTCTTAATTTATTTGAATACATTACAGTAAGTACACTTAACTAATTTGTATAATTCAATTATTACTATAACTTAATCACTTAACTATCTTAAATTAACTTTCTATTTCGGTCTGTTCACTACGACTATTTAGTATAAACTAAATTGCACTGTGTTTTACAAACTATATATACCAAAAGAATTCTAGAAAATTCTAGAAAATAAAGAAACAAAACAAATGAATAAATAAACCTTCTTAGAAAATATCCAAAAGAAAAATTATAAATAAACCGCCTGCTATAATAAAATGAACATCTAAGGCCGAATTATAGAGTTCCAGTAAATCCAGTCAGACCCGGCTCGACAGTCGAAACGCATTGGTAACAGTAATAGCGAATTGAATCCATCTATGTTTTTAAATTACCAACAGGTGATGTATTTCGTCATATATCTCTATTTGCTCATATAACATACCTAAATCATGTTAGATTTCTTAGATATGACAGAATATTGTATTTTCTACAATAAAAATGTACCAATGATGCTGGTGATCATTTTCGGTGAGTAGCCACCCTTTCGTCATAACAAACATAACAGCGTGACTTCAATTCTAAGCGACAAGCGTCTGTTGCGTTACAATGTCTGCCTAAGGGCCGCTTGACATGATGCAATACAACGTGCAATGCAATGCAAGACGCAATATTTCTTGATAAAAAGCATGCGCACATGAAGTTCAGCTGTTTGTTTCATGCAAGATATCGCACTTGCAACAATACCTGTTCGGTGGCATTTTTATTGCGTGGGAGAAATCTAGTTACTTTTGGCTTCACAACCAACCTATCCATCAGGCTCCAAAACCAAGGCAGCAGTAGATAGAATGATGCAATGACAAGAGACACGTGACGTGCAATATTCATCTATG
Organism: Diorhabda sublineata; assembly: GCF_026230105.1. Taxonomy (NCBI): domain Eukaryota; kingdom Metazoa; phylum Arthropoda; class Insecta; order Coleoptera; family Chrysomelidae; genus Diorhabda; species Diorhabda sublineata. The sequence continues at coordinate 5,608,450 of NC_079477.1, read as the reverse complement.
CAATATTTTAACCTTGCACCATGTCAAGTGGCTTTAAAGAACTACGAAATCCCGGAAAGTTCATGCATACTGGTGTAATAGTCATCAGCTCACAATTGAATTCAAACGTTTTTGTGTACGACAGATGTAGTTGACTAATTTCATTTTCAGCTTGTTTAACATTAGACGCTAGCAAATACAGAAATAATAAATAATGAAGGTCACCGGCGAACATATATTATTCATTTTAATTTCGTTTTAAAACCCAATGGTGTCAATCAATCCACCAATATGTAGACCTAAAAAATTTTTGTGTAGTCTGCCTATTCCTATCAATATAAATAAGTGTACAAACGATTAATTCATCTTTGTAATAATTCATCATTACGAAAGTTTGCTTTATATTTTAACGAAATTTTAATAACTTTATCACGCGAGTGTTTAACTTAAATTATATTCGAATATATAATTAGAAAATGAGTACTTTGCCATTATGTCTTAATCACGTTCTTGTGCTACACGGATTAGGAAGTTACCGAATACGTTCCTGGTGACGCGATCCAATCGAAGTCGGGTCGATGAGTTTTCTCAAGGCCACAACTTTGTTTCTTCTTTTCTTATTCTTCGTCTTTGTCCCTCTTGCCACGAGAATCATCGACTAAGGTACCTAAGAGCCACGATGCTTTCGTCGAAGTATCGTACTGCGCAATTCAAAGATTTTCTTGTCTTTCATACTGCTTATTACCTTCAAATGGCGGGCAGGCGGCTGGCTGGTCATCATCTGCTTTAAATAAGTACGGAGAAGAGGGGTAGCGATATAAAAAATGCCAGATGGCGATTGTATGTTAATAAAAGGATCAAAAGTACAGAATAACTCAAAAATTCGCATTTTTTCTTGGATATTCGTGGATTCACTTGAAAATCTCGTATTGTAGAATGACTTTTTTCTATTTTATAGGGTTATGATGAAGTAATGCATAATATTGATAAAGTATACATCATTTTTGAACAAAATGGTAAACACATCGAATAGTTTATTTTATGCTACGGTTTTGGTACAAGTGAAAAAATTAAAACGGCACATTTGCCAAAGTTATGACGTCATCAATACTTGTTTAAATTAAGAAGCTTTTTTTCCACATTATTTGATGTATTGAAATAAACTTGATATTAGTAATAACTTGTTCAAACTGTTCACTATCTGATGATAGTAGATCTGATTTAGAATGTTTTCGATCATCTGCGGATTAAAATGTGTCATTTCAGGTCAAATCCGTACCATTAAGTATTCTAAATCGTCTGGTCTGTTAACGTAGAGCCGACTTGTCAAATGTTCCCAGAGCAAAAAAATCAAAGGCGTTAGATCAGCTGACCTCGATAGTCACTCCATTGATTCTTGTATCCCAATCCACATTCGTTCAAACTGTTGATCTTGAAACGTTCATACACTAACACCATAATTTTGAAACCAAATAGTGGGATCAAAGTTTGTCTTTTTATTTGGATCCGGAAGCACTGCCGTATGTTCTAAATGTAAATTTCCCCCTAACAGAAACATTAATTTTTTGGGACTCTGCGTGTATTTTGCCTGACTTTAGGGAGTTTTCCAAGCCCAGCAGTGATAATTGTTTCGATTATACCACTTGAACAAAAAGCTGCCTCATGTGAAAATAAAACACTATTAAGAAGGTTTGGATTTCTATCATAATGCCTCTTGAAGATTTCACAAAATTCCAAACGTCATCTCACGAGAGTTCATGAGCAAGTTGACCTTTGTATGTTTATTACAAACGACTAACATTTTGTTGTGAGACACTTTTTGTAGTTGCGTTGGGGCTACCTTCTATTTCAGAAATGTATAGAGCAATAAAATGGGGAATTCCGTCCAGTTCGGCTCAATTTCGGCGTTGGCCATAGGTGTAGGTCTTGAAATATTCTATAGGGATTACTGAACCATTCGCCGTAAGGACAATGGTGCCCTTACCCAAAATTTTGAGGCCTTTATAAGTATATTTGTTTAGTTTAACGCATCAGTATTTGCTGTTAAGCCGGAAATAGTGGTCACAGTATCATAAGATTAGTAATAAAATGGCAACATTTACACCAACAAAAAGATATTCCAATATTTCTCTACTATCAGTGAATGAAAAACTTAATATTTGAAATGTACACGATTGCATAAAATACGATTACCAAAAATTTAGTGTACAAGAAACTGTCGACCGATGTTCCCGAATGACTGGAGTTGGAAAGTCCACCGTTTTAAAATTATTGCAGGGAGAAAGATAGCAGTCCAAGTGGAACCTCCCAAGAAAAGTCCAAGCAGACCAGTAAAAGTCCTTGATGAAGACACCAAAAGTGTAATTCTAAGAAAAATTCACTCTTTTTATTTAAAAAAAGAAATACCCACCCTAGATAAGATTTTAATGGATCTTGGTCAGGATGACAGTATTCCGTTGATAACTAAAAAACTTTTATGGACCACTTTGAGAAATATGGATTTTGCCTGGGAAAAGCATAACCGTAAAGAACTTTTACTGGAAAGCGATGAAATTGTTTGCTGGCAACGAAAATACTTAAGAAGTATAAAGTAGTACAGAACAGAGCAGAAATGGTTTATCTGGATGAGACATGGATCAATGAAGGTTAAACAGTATTAAAAATGTGGCAAGACAAAAATATAACCAGTGCTCGCTAAGCTTTCATGGAAGGCCTGTGTGAAGGGTATTAAGGTGCCTTCAGGTAAAGGAAAAAGATTAATAATCGTCCATATTGGAAGCGAAGAGAGATTTTTAAAAGAAGGTTTGCTAACTTTTCAGTCGTGCCATACGAGAAATTACCACGAGGACATGGGTTCGGATGTTTTTGAAGACTATTTTGGTGAAATGATAAAATATCTTCCGGCTGATTCAGTAGTAGTTATGGATAACGCAAGTTATCGTTCTCGACGCATAGAGAAGACTCCAACTTCATCTTGAAGAACAAGAAATTATTGATTGGTTAACCACCAAAAGTATTGAATTTCAAGATAATTTGATAAAAAAAGAACTATTAGCTATAGCAAAGTTACACAAACATCGTTTTATGAAATACGCCGTGGAAGATATAGCAGAAAAACGTCTCTGCGCAAAACCGCCATATCATCGCGAACTAAATCCTATAGAACTTATATGGGCGCAAGTGAAAGTGTTTGTAACAAGACGCAACACGACAATCAAAATGAAAGATGTTAAGCTACTGTTCGAGCCAATAAGGAGGTGACACCAGAGAACTGGCGAAAAGCATGTCATTAAAGAAAAGGAGAAAACGTGGGATCTTGACCCGTTAATTATAACGTCAAGAGGAGATGACAGTTCCTACGATGACGAAAGATATTATGATTTTTTATAATTTAATTTCTGTATAATGTATTTTTCGTATACTGTTAAATAAAAAATGGGTGTACCTAATACTATGTACATAATGCCTAATTTTGATTTTGTTAAAAAATATTCTTTCCGTTTCACGAGTATTCTACCGGCACGCCTTTGGCACATTATTTTCAGTGTTTGTGAATGGATAACAATAGGTTAAACGCATATATTGACCCCAACCCGGGTGGTACTACCTTTACTAGATAAAAAAAAATTGTTTACAATGAAATCAATGCCAAACTATGAGTGGCTTAAATATTCGTTGGATCTAGAATAGAGACAGCAGAATATCTTACTTGGAATCATCATTATGAAGCATTCCTCGCGTTTCTGGTTCAATTCAATAATGCAACGATTTTTACTGTATTTCTAAACGTATTTCGTTAAATAAAGCAACACTTGCTTCTCCATGACATCAAGTCAATCGTCTTAACCTACTATTATTAGAATTTCTTTTGTTTCTCTTTCGATCAAAGGGGCCATAATAAGTCTGACATCGTCAAATAGTTGTTTTGTTTGATTTAAAAAAAGTTTATTTTTTTATATATTCTCTCATTTGTGACGTGTTATTGCATTTTTTTGACAATGAACGATGTACGATGATGAATTTTGTTATAACTTTGTATACAAAGCGTGGCTAGAGTATGGTACAAATTAATAATTTTTCAAAAAATTTACTCTTAAAAATCTTGTGTGCCGATTTTTAGTTGTAAATGCAAATATTATACGTACATTGTGACATAATTGTTACTTTTTGTCTTAATATACCTCATTCAAAAGGTGTTTTAAGCTAACTCCAAATAGTGTCTTTTTTCGTGCAACTTGATGCTCATGTCGTAATAATTTGTATTTCTTTCTTTTTTTGTATGCACTATTTGAAGCGCTTTAATAGTTTGTATTTTGCGCAAAAAGGCAAACAGACGCAGACTATTGAAAATATTTATGCATTATATTTACGCATAATATACCTCTTGGTATTTTTACGTCAAAATGGCATGAAACAATGAACGAACAATTGAGTTGATCGACTTGTTTGTGGCGATGTGATGACATAAGTTACTGAAAACGTATTGTACGTAATGAAAAACCGTATTATACGTAATAATGCTGTTCGAAAATTATATATACAGTCTAAATCCAAAACAAGTATTGAACAAAATTAAAATCTTGAGATTTTACTTCCATAAAAATTATGGAAAAGAAAAATCGACGTTCAAACTCCGGAGCACAGTCCAACTATAATGAATCTTCAGCTACTTATAGTTTTGAATATCCCAACTCAACTAGATCAGAAATGCTTAGAGTTCTACGCTAAAACAACTACAAAAGATTCAACATCTCGACCCCGACATAACAATTTTTTTTAAATGAAGATGATCTTGTAAAATTGAATTTACTGTTGCGGATCCAACACCTAGAGTTGCCTCAATGGCTTTGTTAGGTACATCTTGGATTTACTTAGATTATATGTCACACTCTGTCATTGTTTCGAACATTATCTGAAGAAAAGTGTCTATGAATGTATCTTAGGGTACCATTCAACATTGTGAGCCAAAGGATCTATTTGGTCTCTCTTTCTTGTTGTGATACTGGCGATCCCACTCTTTACAGCTGATCTATTAACCCCACTCATCTTCAAAAGTTCAAAATGTTTGATGGCTCTAACTGCCACAGACCTACGTCTTCTATTTCATACGCTCCAAGGTATTGTGCTCTGGAGTTCCTTTGAAGGAATGTGGATATAAGTGCGCAGCACAATCTGCATGTTGCATTCTATGCTAGGTCCAGTGTTTTCAGGTGTCTATTGAGATGCTAGCGCCAGGACTGTGAGTGCAGACCTGGAGATATCCGTCACTGTAATAGCGGAGCACAATTGCTAGTGAAAGACTTTCATGACCACATTTGCATTGCAGACTTTATTGTTCACTGGAACGAACCATAGTAGATCATAGTGCGTCTAGATTCATTGTTCCATGACAAATCATATGCACCACTATTTACTCTGTGATAATAGCAACTCATCTGAAGTCAGACTTACTATTAAGGGTTTCATGAATAAGTACTGGCAGCTCTAACTCTTCTAGTTGTGGCATGTCAATATAAATATAGATACTATGTAAGTATATAGAGTTTCTATTTATAGAAGTTTTTTATAGTATAAATAAAATTAAGGAACTGTGTTTATATATTGAGGTAAAACTTCGAATAAATGAAAACTTGACATTATTATGAACAATCAGCATGAACTTTACCTTTTCTGTGTTTAATCGAGTTCAACCCACGCTATTATAAGCTACAGTTTGAATGCTCTTATAACCTTCAGAATCATAAATTCCACTATAATTGAATTTACTTGAAGATACATAAATGTTCTGACCTTAAATTCATAATAATAAAACCGCTATAAATTTTTAATTTACACTTAAAATCTAAACGCCTGGACGTCACTGTTTCTTTGTCTAGATCAGATCCCAATGAAAATAAAAGATCCACCAACGAGAATACATAGTACCATAAAAAGAGTAAAGCCGCAATGGTTCTCACAAATCATTTAGACAGATAGCATAAATTAAATTTTGGAAGATGCATGTTTATATGTCGTGTTCGGTACGGCCGACATGGTTCAAGTATTGTGAAACTGTTGTTTCACCTCTGGCACCTACTGCTTAAGTAAATTTACTTTTATATTTATTTTCATTCAGTACTTTATCTAGAAGATGTCAAGATAACAAATTACGTAATGTTAGATGAATGTACCAAAAGAATAAGAAGAAAGTGGAATATTTTCATTACTAAGTATTTGGAAGGTTAACTTGTTGAAATGTTTGTACCTAAATTATATACTACCATACCAAGCTGTCTTCAAAAAGTATCGTCACAAATTATAGTCCAAAAAATTTCCACTTCCAATATGCTCTTTTCTTCACAACTATCCTACATTAGTTTCATATAAACTTTTCTTATCTTTCAGTAACCAAAATTAACCTTGAGTTAATTATCTCTCATCGCTTCTTCACAAATAGTGTCCCGACTTTAACTTTTTCATTACATAAATGGGATTAGTAACTTTGATCCGCTCGTTGGTCTATATTGATAACAACATAATCTAGAAAATAAATCCCTTCTGCACTAATACACCGACTTCAGCGATTTTTCCAGGCGTTCTAGCCATGCTGAAAGTCACGAAATACAACACCCGACAGCACTCTTGTCATAGTTGTTTGGATCCAAAATGTATTCCTTTACGAAGCTACTGATTCTGGAGAAAAGAAAAGTTTCAGAGCACAAGATCCGGGGAATAGGGTGACCATGATAACACTGGAATTTTTTGGAATTAACAATTAACAGCACCCATTTGTTTGCGATATCAATGCTCTGATTTTTGCGCTGTACTGTCAAAGAATTTATTTTCCAGTACCACACGGATAAGAAGAACTTGTTGAACGGAATCGCGACTGGTGACGAAAGCACATTTCAATTCTGAGCATAGCATGGAATCAAACTCGCTCATCGAATTTGTGACATATGGAACCAGAAATTTATTGTCCTAGGTTGAAGAAACTGAAAAGACACGTACAAAACAAACGCCGAGGCCCACTGAGTTCACTATTGCCCCCAAACTGTTGTAAGAACAGGAGACGTTCAAGGACGCCTTTCAACATCCTACCAGCATTCTGGATTGATAATCATTTGATCGCTGCAATGAACAAGTACAAGATAATAATGCTGGAGCTTTTAGAAATCCACCATCATTTATTGATGACGTTTCAGTGGGGTTTACCTCTTGGTGCAAAAATATTGTCACGTTCCAAAATGAATTAGCTTTTGATCGTTTAGAGGAAAACGGCATGTGATTAAGCGCGTGAAGTAGCAGATATTTCCATATAATGCTGGGATAAATCGTATTAAACATTCGCATAAAATAGATCGGTTAATTGAATTCAATTTTTAACCTTCATAAACTTTCTCAATCATATAATTTTTTAATTTATTCATAGCAAACGTACTTGAAGATCGAAGTAAAATATATTTTATATTCACAGCTAATGCTGTTTTTCATAAAAAAATTCAATTGAAACCAGACATCTCTATATATAAAGATTCAGCCTTCGTGATATGATTTTACATATCAGAATAAATAGAATCGAGATAGATCTATTAGAAACTAACGTGTTTGAAACAATTCTGAATACCACACAAATCACTATTTGAATTGAAACATAAAGTAAGGAATATACTATTAAAATATTTCTCTTTATTATGAAATCCCACGCTCTATACCTTACAGAGTTGTCTCATGTAAATATAACGGAATTAAAAATGAAGATGTCCTTTGAATGGATTGCAATAAAATCGATAAGTTAGTATAGGCCGGTCATTCGGAATGTCCCCAAGGTCTCTTTCTAATTCTAAATCTTCATTAACACTTTTCAACATAATCAAATGAAGTTATTAAATTAATTTATTAACACTGAAACTTTGTGGTGATAACGGTTTTTTTTTAAATATAATAAATATTAAAATAAACATCCAATAAAAGCGAAGAGGTCCAACTATCGCTGATATTTATTTCACATTATAAAAAACGTTAATATCAGTAGCGACTCGTCTCAATGTAGAAGTTATTTCAAATTTACCGTACATTATTTATCAGCTTTTTTTCCCAAATGATTTTGTTTCACACACCACTCCGTAGCTACATTACGACCATTTTCCAAATCTCGAAAAAAGTGAAATTAGATCTATCTATGGAAACTTGCGTTTTCGCTGAGTTTCAAAGACGAATTAACAGTTTTCGAAAATTAGAAATTCAGAATTTTCAATTCATTGTGCTGTGAGTAAATATGATAAAAGCAAAGCTGATCAATCAAAAAAGTGACTCCCACCAACTTTTTTTTTGAAATCTACAGTGACTCACAGAACAAAAGCCAGTCAGTGTTCACAAATTTTCTTTAGAAAATTTCCCATTTGATAGGGTACGATTGAGGGATGTAACAACTCTATGAAGAGAAGGAAGATTCACCCCAACATAATTAGAATGGAAAATAAACTGAGCACTAGAATACCTGTGACGGCCAGTTTTAAACAAGTAGGTAGCCTCAGCCCGATCTTGGTCAGCATAATAATAGATGAGATTATAAACGAGATAAAGCAAGCTGGAAGAGGATACTGGATGGGAAACAAAGAAATTAAAATAGTTTGTTATGCTGATGAAGAGATGAAGATAACTTACAAAGGCTACTCTATAGGTTTGAACAAATAGCGAAAGCTTTTAACATGCAAATATCCCTGAAGAAAACCAAATTTTTCACAGTATCCAGAGAACCGAGAAGATATAAACTCGCCCATATACGATCAGAGTGTAGAACAAGTGATGTCATTCAAATAACTAGGAGCGATCATAACAAGTAATAGAAATCTAAAGAATGAAGAGAAACTAGACTACCAGGAGCAAAGTCAGAATACACCTGTGAGACCAGTAATGACATACGCGATAGAGACCAGAGTATAGAACACCATAACTAAGCGGCTAAGAACTACTGAAATGCGAACGCTGAGAGCAGAACACACATTATTTGACCACAAGAGAAATGATGAAATGAGGGAGATATGTGGCATCCAGGATGTAATGAGATGGGCGAGAAATCGGCGAAGGGAATGGAGAGACCAGGTGGACAGAATGTCACATAACAGGTTGAATGGAGAATGCTTGAGTAGATGGCACAAAAATTCACTAACGTGATAACAGAGAAATTGGAATATTTAATGGATCCCCAAATACTATAAATAACACAATTTAAAAAACCAAGTCTACATTCATTAATGTATTTGTTTATATTACTGAAATAATACACTATTAAGTCACTTCTATTTAAAATACAGTACAAAATATGTCTAGTTAACTGAACTTGTCATTTAATATGATCAACGACAATAAATTGAAAAGCAAAAAATCGTACAAACGACGAGTTGCATATCAACGGGATTCATTATCCACTTTAATACTTGACTCTTCGTATCAGTAAATTGAATAATCAATGTTCTCACTGAGGATGTTCGCATCACTGTTAAAATCTCCGTTCGAATAGTTGCATATATTGATGTGATTACACAGTGCGGTCGCAAATTGTATCCTCCTTCACTTCAGCAATTTATAAAAGGAATGCAATGTGGACATTAAACATGATAAAGATGAAATTGGTATGTAAGTATAGACATTTTTGTTAGAAGAGAATACGACAGCGATTTGATGGCCAAAAAAATCTCTGCACAGTTAGTTCTGCTAGTTTCCAGTTTCTTGAAATATTACGAAAATCTATCTTTCGAAATATCAGCAAAATATGCATTTGTCTCTGCTCCCACCTTTTGATTTGTTTAAAATCGCTTCTAACAAACTATTTTTATAAGGCAATAAATCTCGGTCGTTTTTCTTAAGTTCTGCAGCAGAAACCTCCTGTGATTAGCATCTTTTAACAATTCCATCGGTAGTAAAACTTTTCGGCGCAATCTCATCTCACTTTTTTCAAGCTTGCTTTAGGAACAGTTCTTTACACTTTTGATTCTGTTTTTTGAAGCTATTGTTTTAAAGGCTACACGATTTCTGTGTATATTGCAGTAGTCGCTTTTCCTGTGAACTGGTGGACCCGTTCATCAGCCAAATAACTAACGTAAAAAAATAATACAGTCGCAGTTGTATCCCCTATTATATAGCAGCGCACAACCCATTCACTCACTCAATTAAATCTTAAAGTTGTTGGGTTCACGGAGCTTTTTTTTGGTCCCAATATTTAAATTTATATCATCCACTTAATAGTGGATGCACAAATACGCATTGAGTCGATTCCTCACGTAAAAATTCCCTTCACGCCTGCATAAGAAAAGTGTTCCTATATCGGAGCTATAAACAACTCAATAAAGTCGACCAGTTGAATAATCCACCTACCTTATGTTTCATATAATTGCAGTAGGTATTATTATTCATCTTGGATACATAAACGTGTTCTATGCGCTCTTTCTATGACCTAAGATGACCTATGTTATAATTCCGGTCATTTACAACATTGGACTCTGGAGAAGTATCTATTTTTTCGAGACTCTACAAACTGTCGAGGGTTTGTTTTTAATATTCATAAAAAAGAGAAAAATTTAAAAACGAGAGATAGGTCGTTTCCAAATATTAATATGAAAAAACTCTTATAAGTAGGAGAAATAGCTGCACATGAAAATTCACTCAATGTATTGATGCCAAAAATGGTTGGATTTGTGGTTGTAGAAAAAAAGTGGATTACATTGTTTTCTCTGGTTACTTTTTGGTAGCGATACAGCTTAGATGGACGTAGAGGTCATCAGATCCCTTAAATTTGAACACAAAAGGCAAAAAAATTTAAAAGCCATCAATTCTAGGTGAGTCCTGAAGCGTATTGTGAACAATCACTCAAAATTATACCTGCACGGAAGGAGTTTTCGCATGTTGGGACCAGTCGTGAAATTTCCATAGTCTACATAAAAATGTCCTTATTTTCTCAAAAATTAACAAACATAATTTGTTCATCACATTTTTTTAAATTTAAACATTACGAATTTTTCGTTAATGAATAAAGTAGTAAAGCACAATGAAGACCTTCATATTTTTCTTGAGTATGGGAGTACATCAGTACGGGAGCCGATAAAATAAAATAAATGTTTAAAACGACAAACCTTCTACAAGGTAAGATTAATCGGAAACATTACAAAGCGCCTAAATTTTTTTTACACAAGCCTCCCTTGAGGGAAAGTAAGAAATATTTTTTAGACTTATATTTTAGCTCTGTTATTTCATTTAATAACATTAAACAAAACCGTTGATATAAGAACATCAAAATTAAGGATCAAACACCACCAAATGTAATTTTATTCCTAAATCCGAAATAGTAATTTATTAAAAAGTTTCAAACTAACCACAATAGAGTCACGTGTAATGTACAAAAGTTTTAATATGTGACCCCCAAAACTCGGAAACTTCAGAATTTCCAATGATAAGACCAAAAAATAGGATCCTATTGGATCTATAAGCAAATATTGTCTTTTTCAATTCCAGGAATGTCTAACACACTCTCCCAAAACACAGATCGTGGTTTTTTTCATATACAGGTGGTAATAAGTTTCAATCAAATCAATGTTTGCCCCTGACACATGAAGTGCAAGTTACATTTGATATTCATAAATTTTCAATGAGACGAATTAATGGTGCTTGATTACCTCGAGCCATTTCTAGATTCTAAAATAAACATAGAGATTAATTACCTCAGTTAATAATCTCGTATCATGAACATTTTGTGCCTAACTTATATTTAACATATTCATTTAAAAGGATTGAGACGTGAAAGATAAGAATATAACATTAATTCGTTTAAAGCTTTGAGGTAATCTTAAATCAAAAAAATTGTAGTAGGTTATCACTTAAAGAGTGCGTATTGCTAACTCATTAAACATTTCACCACGGCCGATCACTTTAAAAGCTTTCAATTTGTTCATTAATTTCACGTATCTAGATGGATGTTTCCATATCAATTAGGTTTTGGTGGAATGAATCTTACAGATGCAAATAGATTTATTTATGAACTTTTATTTTATTAAAAAACTTGTTTTCTCGATATATTTACGTTTCAACATTAAATCGGACAAATCACCAAATATATTTAGTTTTAAGCAGTTCTTAGATGTCAGAAGATTATCTAACGAGGTTGTGTCAGTAGAAATAAACGGTTCAATGGTTATATTAGTAGACGTATAAAACTTACCGGATCCTTATCAAGAGCCTTATAAAAAACTTACCTGAAACATAGAGAAATATATTATTATGATTAGTAAAATTAGAAATGAAAATCAAATATAAAATATAAAATAAAGGTTCTAGAGGACTAAAAAGATTAAGAGCAGGATCCAAACGAGATAATTTATGTTGAAATTAGTCATTTTGCAGGCAGTTTTCTAATTTTTAATAATAATATTAGCAGCCAACTAAACCTATATGTGAATAAAAAAAGCTTTTAAAGAAATATGATTTCTAACCCTTTTACTTTGAAATCGTTGAAGAGCCATATGAAGAGATATTGGATGATAGAGAAAGTAGATGTATCTGAGTTGTGCTAAATGCTTACCCCAGCAAAAAGAAAGTGGCAAAACATCTATTGGGACTAATTTCAACCTATGAGGATTTTCGATTCGATTTATTGAAATATGGAAATACAATTATTCAAAAAACGATTTTAACAAATGCTTGTTTATTATTTTTGATTTCAATTATCAAATTGAAATATAAATTTCTGATTTATTCTTAATAATCGATCTCGAATTCTTGATAATAACAATTATCTTTTCTTAAAAATTTTCCTAAAATAATTTTCTATAGTTTTCAAACTTTTTACAAGGAACGTAAACCTTTTTTGAACTATGAAATTAATGGAAAAGCTTTTTGATTTTTTGAGGTCCTTTGAAAGCATCTAAGTAGAAAAATAATCGTACAAAATCTTTTCGAATCGAAATCCTTTCAAATATTCTCTTGGCCAAAGTAGTGATTTGAGATGAAATGTATAAAATTTGGAAGATACAAAAAAATTAAAAATATGCCTTTCCAGAAACAGTTATATAAGAATAAATTTTCTTTTATTTTTTGGGCATTTCGACATGCTAAATCTTGATAATAGGTCTCTTCTGATATAAAATTAGTTTTTTTATAAGTTTTGAAAGACAGAAACGTCAAATTTCTATCCCTTTAAAAAATTATAAAAAAGAACTAATTTTAAATCAGAAGAGACCTAAAATCAGGACCGATTTATAAAACTAGAAGAAAATTAAAATACTTGTTTCCAGAATAACTGATCTCCCACATAATGAAGAATGTAAGTAAAGAAAAAAGGAACAGAAACTAACTACAATGGTAATATGACGGTTTCCGACCTCAACCTGAAGATGTCAGTAATCGAAAGTTAATCGGAACAACTAAAAACTGCGACAACTAGTGACATCATCGAAATAGTTCAGCAAATAGTTAAATTTCGGACGTGTAATAGTTATTTATATTACAAGGAGTGTAAGTAAATATATTTACAAGAGATGTGTGTGGGAACTTTGAATAAAAAATAATCAATCAACTCTACACAACGATTCCGACGTCGCTTCTTTGGTTCAAAGCATTTTTGGAAACCAAGTTAGCTCATTTAAAATCACTATTACAGCTTATTTGATCTCCTTAACGCCAACATTATGGTGTAAGTTAGGTGTGACTTTATCTTGGGAAAGAAAAAATCGCAGACATCCTTAGAATGCCTTTTACTCCAGCACAAACAATGAGGAATGGAGCGGTGCGTTGTCATAGTGCAGTATCCATCCAGTCTTAATGAATTCCAGTCGCACAAGGAAAACGCGTGTTATCAGCCGCTTCAAAACGCTGACATGGAACTGCTCAGCAAATATTTTTTGTAAACGTTCGTCATTCGTGTCGGTAACCGGAATTCTATGAGGAGGATCTTCTGCCGATTCTCTCCCTGCTTTTACCGGGAAGTGAATCGGCACATATTTTCTTCATGGAGTACGAAGGATTTGTTATAATGTGAGTCATCTATTTTCTCGGCACCACTAAGACAGTTTCTTCAGAATACACACAAAATACTTGAGGTAAAAATAGAAGAAAGTGACATTTTTATAGGCAGATGTGTGTGGTGGTTATTAAGCCCGAAGATGATAAAAAACCAATATGAACTAAGTTGAACTAACGCGAGGAAAAGGTTAACAGACACCAAAATTGCATTCATAAAATGATTAAACATTTAAAAGTTAGTTTAGGAATTTACTGAACAATCTGTATAATCAAACAAAGAGTGAATTGTTTACTACTAGTCTCAGGTGACCAAAAACAGAGGCCGTGAAAGAAAATATATATGTATATACATTATACTTATTAATCATATAAAATATTTGTGTTTAGTTGTGAATAGTTTTATACAATGGTATATAGAATTGTATATAATCGTGTATATACAATACGCCTAGTTGATAGTCATATTTAATATATTTATAAGTATTGAACTTGACCGTAAATTGGTATTCATAGTATAATGATAATAGTGCAGGCATTCAAGCTCAAAATACTGTCAAACCTCCGAATTCCTTAATGCAGCTCCGATTCTCCTAAAAATTTAGAATTAAGCTCATCTTACCCCCCATATCAAGATCTACATGGTCGCGAGGTGTGCAAATTGATTTTAAGGGGTGAAAACCACCCCTTCTCCAAAAATATCAATATTATAGTTTTTCCTACTTTTTTTCAATTCAAATTTTTTTCGTTTATGAAAGCATATATATCTTAACATGCTGTATAATAGAAAATTTATATATTTTTTAGTATCAATCCTTAAAAATCTTTAAAAACTACCCTTCTGATGAAAATAATATAGGAAAAAATATTTTAACTATTTAAAACATTGCAATTTCATTTTTACAGTGAAAAATTCATTACATTTTAATAAAATTTGATTGGTTATTAATTTTTATTATTCAATCCTTGAAAACTACTCTTTTGCAGAGAATGAAATAAAAATAAATCTAATAACTGCCAACTTTTAGATTTTGCATTCTTTTTGGTATTAAAGTTTCTTAAATCTAATTTTTTATTACTGTCAATATTTTTATTTCTTCACATATATATATATATATATATATATATATATATATATATAGAAAATTTCATTTCTTATTTTTTATGTAACTCCATTAATTTTTTAGGTTTCACATCCTACAAAAAACCATTAGGGCTTGAGACCCTTCACATTTTATTAATAAAGGGTCAAAGGGCTGTCGTATTATTTAATGCTCATTTTTTTCAAAATTATGCATTTCTAATCAGCCAAACTTTCAGATGTCGTAAATAATATCTAAATAAAGTATTTGGTAGAAGGAATAAGTTTTGATTTTCAATGAAATGGCATTAATTTTAGTGCAATATTTTTTTAGCTTTAACTACTTTACATCATATATCACTGCCGAAACAACTTTTATCAGTGGTCATTTGAAAGATCTTTTTAATCTCTTTAAGAAGTATTCTATGACTTCTTATTGAAAAAGGTACCTTTTTCCCGTTATTTGAGGTTAAATTCTCAATTACGTAAAACAAAAGTTATATCTATAACTTTCTCTAGCAAGAACATTAAGATCTTAAAATATGACTTAATTTCTTTGATTTTTTATAAGCTTCATTTTTGTTTATTACACTTTTTCGATAAAATGCATCATTACAAAGTTATACATAACAAGCTATTTAAAATGCGTTTTTTTTGACGAAAAATCGTACTTTTCAATTGCGGATAACTCAAAAATTAATGATCTGGCGTAAAAACTTTATATCACATTTTTTACTTTAAATTTGCTGATCTTTCGATATCTGAGGTTATTTTGGGTGAAGACTTCGGCACCACGTAGATCTCGCTTTTTGGATACACACCTATCAACTGTCAAAATTTCAAATAAATCGGTGTTGCATTAAAGAATTCGGAGAGGAAATGCTTGAATACCTGGCCAATATACCAGAAGATGTCCTTCACTTTTGACACTATTTCGGATTGGGGTAAATTATAACTCAATTCACAGATCTTTATCGCGATATCTCGTAAACAACACTTTTTCCATTCGACCCTGTATTTCCTAGGATTAGCGCGTTACAACAAACTACATATTATTCTTAATAGTATCAGTCGATTAGACAATTCTAATTAATAGTTGTTTAAACTGGAAGAATTCTTAGTAATTTTTTGCAAATAGCTGATCACGTAACTTTAATATTCATCGAAATTATCACACGTTAGTCACGTCAGTGGCCCGTATCGCTTTAGAAAATAAACAGAAGTTACTGGTATGTCACAACAGGGTATTAATATAATCCCATCGCTTATTTCCTCAATAAAAGTCGACAACTATAAATACGAAATGTCGATTCAGATTAACAATATATTTATACAGCTTTCATGAGTACCAACATAACGGTGTGAAAGAAAGATTGACGGTAATGGTCGAGATATGAGAAATATAGAACAGTGAAGTTATACTAAAATCGTTAACTCTTTATTATTATTGCATCGTGTATGTTTTAATCGTTTTATTGTCGGTCGCTGTTGAAACGTGCGTTATTTTATGTACCACTGCCTTTTCCGTTGTATCATAACCGTACATTATTAATTTAATTGCTTATTACCAATATCAACATCTTTGACGTTACAGTTCACTCTCCCATTTTGTTCACAATACCAATAATTGTATTGTTTTCATGAAATTGCCTGTGTCGTATTTGATATTCGATTCCGTTACTTTTGTAATAAAATTGTATTGTGAAATTGTAATTACCCGTCTAAAATTCTCAAGAAATAAGCAAGTATAGGCAAGACTAAGAATAAAAACAACTTCCTCTCGGTCTAAAGAAACTAAAGATATTTCAATGATGGGTTAGATAGTGCCATCGTCAAATTACCGCTTTATATGCAGTTACCGGCAGGTTATCGATTTTTTGCTCCTTATTGGTGCAAAGTATATGCTTCATTCAGTATATATTCTGACTTCTTCCTTCAAACTGCTAAAAGTTGATATGTTCTTCTTCATTGAAGTTTTTAGCTGTAAATGTCTTTAAGCATAACACCTTTTCTATTCAAACCTGAACGACGTTTCTTGGAAAAACATTCAAATTATGGAAATATACATCGCGAGTCTATGACTTTACCCCCTCCCCACGAGATCCTCTTCTTGTTTACATGATAATTAAAGGCAAAATAATGAGTTGGAGGCGCATAGGTCGGCAAGCAATATCGATAACCAATAACGGTCACGGCACGAAAATAAGAAGTGCTCATCTCGCTTTGAAGTCATCCGATTCCTACGGATCTGAATCATAAATAATGTTGAATTTATCTCATGTACCTATTGATTTAATTCTCTACTTCTCTGTAAAAAAACGGACAATCCAGACAAGAATTTATTAACATACTAATAGTATGTAAATTAAAGCTGTTTTTTTTCTCTTGGCATTTCAAAAACGTTGTTTACCTACACATTATTAACTCAACATACAGCCTTTTAAGAGAGGCAAAAACAAAAAACTTGATGAGTATTCAGATTAGTTGGTACCTCTTGTCAATTAGTAATTTCATAAAAAGTAATATTTCAACTGGGTCTGGTTTTTTATAGATTCAATTTGTCAGTGTTATGGATTTTCTGCAGTTTCCCTCTAACTTGATTAACACAGCCAATTGACCGACTACAATAATACAGCCGAAGCAGTATCCGCTTGATATATTTTTATTCAACAAGCCATTGCAAAGTCAACCAAAGAATATAAGATGTAATTATCCCGCGGAAAATTACGCGCGTGCGAAACCAACCTTATTAGAAGCCTTACAGATGAAAATAATCTTATATCAAATCTATTTAAAATCGAAGAAATAGGATATTTTTCAAAAAACATTTTATGTTTTTGATTCACTTTTTTAAGGTAGTCGATGAAAACATAACTTTTTCGACCGATAAAACCGTCTTTGCCTTTTTCGGAGCAGGTTCGCCCTTTGCAGTCCATTGTCTTAATGAAGATACTGTTTACAGCAACACTCACAATTACACTGTCTGACGCGCGTTTCGATAACCAAGTAATCGTCTTCAGAGACTGAAAGTAAACTAAAACCTAATGACATAGCTTACCTGTTTTATACTAAATTTTACCACCAACAAACCATCTTCGCGAAAATTAACTCCAGTGGGAAAACCCCAATTTATTATTGGATACATTTTTCAACAATTTTATATTATTAATATTTATGTCATGATTATAACTGACAACGTGAAAGGCAATACCCGATATTCCGGTCCGTCCATATTTTAAATGAGCTACGTGCTCTTTAAACCCGACAATAACGGATCTCTTAGTCTGCCCAATATAGTTCCCGATTGCTGATTGCTGATCAATAAATATTAATTGTGTAAAATTGTTTAAAAAATGGTGAATGCATTTTTTAAAGCATTGAAATTGCTAAACGCAAGAGTAGCTTAAATAGGGACAAAGGGCCAATTCTTCACAGCTTACTGTATACTTTAGTAGTCAAGGAATAAATGTGAAGATTCCCGACAAGTGGGAGAAAAGGTTTGTTGGTGGGAAAATTCATTATAAAACAGGTAAGTCAAGTCATTACATTTTAGTTTACCTTTAGTCTCTGAAGACGATAACTTTGTTGTCGAAACGTGCTTCAAACAGTGTAATTGTGAGTGTTGGTATAGTGGTGGTGTAAACAGTGTGTTTAGTATGAATATGTTGATGGGTCACTTTTCTGGTATTGGATGGAGATAACACCAGACGAATCCCAGATTATGATTACCTTAATTTCACCAAGAGAGGGTGTAACGTTAAATTTCTTTTTCTTTGGATCTCTAGGGTATTTCTCAGCCTTTGTTTTATTATTGGTGAGGATGAATTGATGATGCCCCTTAAAGGACGTGATTGAAGAAGTTCTGACAGTAAGAATAGTATTTTCAAATTTTTAAGCCTTTTACCACTTTAATATTTGGTAATAGTGTAGAAACTCTCACAGCAACTGTGTGAATAGTAGCTTCTAAGGAAAATTTTTCTACAAGTTTCAAATGCAGAAAATTGTCATTTTTGTTTCTGTAGACTTTGTTAAGGTGATAAATCCTTTTATTCGTTATAGGACAAGCAAATTAGCTTCAAAAAATGGTGTGCCTGGAAATAATTGATGGAATTCTGGAAACTGTCTTTCCAATGAGATAATATGCGATTTCACATTTTGGTATGAAGGGGGATACGTTTTTATGACAAATTGATTATCTATAACTTCTATTTTATGACATTTCGTTCTAAAATTCGTAGTTTTATAGATATTTTACGTTTTATAGTAAGAAAATGTGTATTTTTTAAAAAGTGTAAAAATTTTCCATTTCGACGTATCCCTTTTATAAAACTATGTTATCATAATATAATGTCCTACTTTTTAGAAGCAGAATTTAATGCTGAAAATAATGAAATTAGAAAAGATATTGATGAAACTTCTAGTTATTAAAGCTATTAAAGAAAAACCTAAAATAGTTTCGGGGTTTTTCGAACGTGAACACATACTGAGAAATTATGGCAAAACTCAGACTACTCATATTAGAGGTCTACATGAATAATTGAAGTAGTTTCCAGAACTCCACCTATTATTTCCAGGCAAAAGTCTAATTTACTTGCACTATCACCCAACACCGTAAGGGTTCATTCATTTTTTAAATGAATTAAGAAACAAAGAGCCAACCTTATCAGATGTGATTTTGAGCAAATTTGACTCACAGAACTCAAGCCAGTTTTAAATGAATCCCCACATTTTTCCGCACTATCAATTTTAATTGCTTACAGATTTCAATAATATATCATTTTCGTTGGCAAATTCTGAACGACTTCCATATTTCTCAACGTATTATGTTACGCAGATAAAACTATATCATTCAATAATTCGAAATAATGGCGATAATATCTATACGTTTTGTTTTAAATCTCCAATCTAACTGAAAGTAATTTCGATTTAAAAATGCAGCGTAAGAAAATAAGTGATCAGATAACATAAAAAATGAGTTAATCATTACTTCATTACACTTAATCGATATTATCATTATTATACGAAATGAATCAAGGCTGGGTTTATCTCTGAAGCAGTTATTATCAAAAACTGCACACATAATGATTGTTAATCGGTACGGAGCCGCTTTGGCACGAATTAAATTGTTTGTAATTGACATGAAGTATATGAATATACGCCCCTTGCAGTTTAATTGTCTAAACTTCTGTTTTATACGTGATTAAAAAGATGTTTCATTTACATTTTGGTGATTGTTAATTATTAATTAATACAGAACATTACTAACATAGTTAATACAGCTGTTCAGCTGTAAGGTAGTCCAAAGCTAACACATCACTCAATAAGTCGTGTGACTAACTAAGAAAAACACATTTTTTGCCAAAAATTGATCTTATTCAAAAATTCTCCTTCAGAATCAATACAATCATTTGAACGCTTCCCTAATTTCTCGATTTCGTGCTTGTAGAAGGATTCGTCTTTTGCCTCAAAATAGGCTTCAGATGCAGCAATTGCTTCTTCATTTTTTTGAGATCAGCGAATAGCTAATAGTAACTAGGGGCCAGATCTGGACTATACAGTAGATGAGGAAGCAATTAGAAGCATAATTCGTTCAATTTAACCATCGTTGCCATCGGCTTGTAAATCGGTGAATTGTCTTGGAGAAGAAGTGATGTTTTCTTCGACATATGACGATCCAACAACTCTATGTAGTATTCGCTATTGATTAATTCTCCCTTTTGTCGATAAACAAAATACTAAAGTCAAATGATGATCGTTTTGATTCTGGAGTGAAGTGATTGATCCATGTTTCATCCATTGTCACATATCGACGCAAAAAATCTGATTTATTACGTGTAAACTGTGAGTAAACGCAAAATATCTAACAAGCTTTCTCTTGGTCAAATGTTCATGCATAATTGAAACACACAGCCTTCTGATATCTCTACGGCCTCAGCTATTAGATATGACCAATTTGTGGAAATTTCTGAAGTAACCACCTCAATTGGACGACAGAACGTTCACCATAATCGATATCTATTCGACCACGTTTAAATTCAGCAAACCAATAACAAATGGTTCTTTCTAATGAAAC
The DNA here is from genome assembly GCF_026230105.1 of Diorhabda sublineata. Classification (NCBI taxonomy): domain Eukaryota; kingdom Metazoa; phylum Arthropoda; class Insecta; order Coleoptera; family Chrysomelidae; genus Diorhabda; species Diorhabda sublineata. The sequence continues at coordinate 5,587,328 of NC_079477.1, read as the reverse complement.
AAAGGCCAGATAACACTTTTGAAGCTATTGATGAGCTCGTAAAGTATTTTTTCTCATCAAGAAGCAATGATAAATTAACATAGGAAGTTGTTTTGAAAATAACTTCACTTAAATGACTGCCACTGTTTTCTGACTAATCGAAATGTTACACATAGTCTTTCGAAAGTTGGTACTTCATCGTACAAATATCATATGGATTTGACAATGACAGCGCCATCTGTGTGTTAGTCACACGACTTTTTGAGTGAAGTTCACCAGGCATTTATGATGTAGGACAATTTAGTCCTTTGAAACATATCGTTCAATAAGATTTATCTAGCTATTATGCACAAGATTAAAGTTTTGCAGGTGATTGGATATAGAAAGAGAGTAAGTACACAAACGGAGTTTGCCAATTCAAACTTTCATGCAAATCGCAAAATACTTCGTTATTCTATTAGTTTAGTCGTTTGACAAAATTTATTTAAGTTCAGAGATATTCTTATTCAATATACGTTTATTTAACTTCAATATACATGTTCCAGTGATGTTCTAATTAGTAATTGAATCCCTGAAGTGAGTTACAGCTGCTATCAACCCTTAGTTCAATGTACACGGTTTCTTACGCATACATTTCTTGAGATGTGACATCGATCAGAGGTTAGAGAAAATCAAGTCTTGCGAATAGGATGGATGTTGTAGCATTTCTTGTGTGAACCAGGTCTTTCTACACATTTTCATATCTATTTGTCCCAAAATATTTTTAAAACTTAACTCGCTATAAGGCCGAAGTATCCAGTTCTTACCAATATTTAGCCTCTTGTTTCGATTCAAGATCATTGTGATATACGGAAATCTCATCTGCAGTTATAAAATTATACTTACAATCCTTTATTGAACTCATCAAATGCTGATAAAATTGATCTTCTAATAATTGTTTAAATCAAATTGTGTGAATTTCTTTACGCGGAAAATCGTATTTTCTATTTATTTGGTAAACACAACGAATAGAATAGAACAGATTTTTGTCTAACTACAACTTGTGATGATTAGACCATAAGCCTCTTTCTATCCAAATTCAATAATTTCCGTTTCCTTACAGTAACAGGATCAAACCAAGCCACGAACAACTACACTCTTCAACGTCGGCATCTCCACCAACTTCAACCACTGTTTAGGGTTGCAGTCAGTCTGGCTCTCTACATATAGTTACATTTCTTACTTCGGACATGTATAAATCTAAGTTGTTTTTAATTTCTATTTGCTTTGAATTCGTTGTGCTTCCTTTAATACGCAGTTAATGCGAATTTTCTTATTTTTTAAATAAATACATTATTGCTGAATCCTTTTTTTTATTAATTTGGAGAATGCTGATCGGGAATCATTGTAATCGTTTCAGTGAAATTAATTTCTATTAATTAAAGATTTTTTTTAGGCAGCACTAAACTTATATTAGAAGAGATTGCTGATAAGTAAGTAGTCTTTATGCGGTTCTATGGCGTTGATATTGTGACGTTTTTCGTATTTATTCACAAACTATTCGTGGGGTGAATTAATAGACACAATCTCTTACGTTCTTTATTTAATACTTATAATAATTTACTTATAAATATCACTTTAACAATTTCTGCGATACTTTCACTACAACTATTTATTTAAAACTAACTTACTACGCTACATAAACTTATTTATATACCACAAATAGAATTCTATAAAGTTCTAGAACAAAAGAAACACAAGAAATGATTAAATAGATTTAGAAATAAAAAGTGCATAAAAGGCGCGCCCGCCATTTGTAAAAAACAGATTAAAAGCGCCTCACGAATTCACCGAATTTCAAAATTCTATTGTGGCTGGACAGGGCCGTCCTAAGGACCCATTTCGCGAGCTTATTCGTAACTATATACTTTTTGGATTTCCTTACATGGCTCGTGTTAAAAACTTGTAAAACCACTTTTAGCTGTAGTGCTATTTGAACAGAAAGTTAAAAGTACTAATAAATTTTTAACAATCTTCGTTTCTTTATTCTTCTTGAGACTTTAATAGATATGTTTTATCTGATCGTTCCACAATTAATTAACTCAATTTTCTGTTATGACTCTTAAAACTAAGCGACTTAATAGTAGTTTCTTAAACTCTAAAAAAAAATTAAAATACGCATGGTTTTAATATTTTCCTTATATTATTTTGAGCGGCTGGTATCGAAGAGTTAATTAGAGACGATGACTTTTAATTTGGATCGCATGTTCGAAAATATGCAGTACCAGTTTTTACCGCGAAGAAAACATCAAGAGAAATATGATTGAGAAGAAAAGGATGTTTCCGTTGTTATTTATAATATAATACCCTTTTGGCACGTCACTTGATATTTAGCTGTAAGAGGTGTCTGTAAAAGTTCTTTATACACGCCTACTGTACAACATATTTCTATATTTCTTAGACCAAAACGGCTTACGCGATTTTAATATTAAGGATTGTCAGTTAGTTAATGGATGCATGTTTTGAGAAAATACTAATATAGGAAGTGGATTAGATAATATAAAGGATATTTGGTAGGCGATTGATGCATTTTTATGGGATATATTGAAAGCTCGAAATAATCGATAGAAAAAACGCCATTAGGCAGAATCTTGCTCTTCCAATTTCAAAGAAATATCCTCCTTAGACTCCAGGAGTGTGTAGAAGTGCAAGGTGCCCACTTCGAACATTTATTATAGTTTTTTTTGGTTTTTAGCATCGCTGGGAAAAGTGAATGGAGCTAAAAAGAGATTACGATACACACAAAAAATTTTGGGTTTTCTTTGATGGACCAGGTACTTCTAATTTAATTACAATTATCACTCATTCCAGAGAAATGTACATTACATCCGAGTAATCCTCATAATGTCTAGAAAGTAGCAGTTTATATAAAGTATACATTTCGTCCACTAAAAGATGGAAAATTGCCACACAAGAATTAGGTTATTGACCGTATTATTCATTCAAGAAGGAATCATAGTTTTTTTATATGTAGAACAATCAAAGTAGTATTTAAAAATATAAAAACAATAAGAAAACGAACTAAACGTGTAATAATTCAATCCGATGGATATTTCGAACGAAATAAAAAGATTTTAAAGTGCACGCTGTGAAATTAAATAATACCTTTCAAGTTTTTATGTTTAGAAGAAGAAATCTTCGAAATATTTATCATTAGACCTTAAACTAACACGTTATGCTTATCCAACCATAACTTATTAAATTGTAAGTCGATACTTTTAACTTCTTTAATTTTTTTAGAGAAAGTAATGTCATTCCAAGATTTTTAAAATTCTATGAATTATAATATGAAAAATAACTACTTCTATGGGAAAGAAATTGTTTTTGTCTAGTTCAGGTAGCTTAACAGTATAAATCTCAAAAAACGGTCACCTCTACTTTATTGGATTATACGAGAATGGTCCCAAAAGTACCTGGACTAACAAAAAAAGACAAAAATTTTGGAAAAAAATATATTTCTTTTCAATGTAATATCCTTTTAGCCCCATACACTTTTCCCAGCGATGTTTAATAAGTTCGATACCTTTTTTATAATAAGAATCGTCAAGATCTTTAAGATAAACGTTAATTGCCGATATCACCTCTTCTTTGTTGGAAAATCTTCAACCACCCAGCCATTTTTACAAGTCTGGGAACAGAAAATAATCCTAGGGGGCTATATCAGGCGAATAGGGTGCATGAGTTAGCAATTCAAGTTTTAATTCATTGATTTTGGCCGTTGCAATAACGGATGTGTGAGCTGATGCAGTATTGATGATGGTGGTGGTGATTTTCTACTTAGCCAAATGCGGCCGTTTATGCTTGATTTTTTCGCTCAAACTTTGCAATAAGTTGGCATAATACTCGCCAAATCCCAAAAAAGCCGATGCGATGACCTTGCCTACAGATGGAACGGCCTTTGACTTCTTTCGAGCCGGTTCTGCCTTTTCAGTCCATTGTTTTTTTGTTTCATGTGTGAAGTTCCACGTGAACTCACGTTTGCTCAACGGTTATGGAATGTCTACTATACCTGCCAGCTCGTACACTGTCAGTCGACAGTCATCCAGTACAGCTTTGTGGATTTTCTTTAACATTTCTTAAGTCATCTCCTCATTTGGTTGACCACTGCGATGCTGATCTATTGCTGTGTTGTTGATATACGTTTCAGTTGAACAACATTCCGACGAAGTTGTCAAATATTCTTGTGAATAATTGTGAGTAAACTTGTTACCCATCAAGTTTTTCGTACTCAAATAATCATTTAAAATTGAATCTTCAATCTGGTCACCAAATCTTGGGTTTTTGTAATTGAAAGTAGCTTCATGATTAAAAAATAACTCTAATAACTCAGAAGGTTAGGCCCATATTTGGACACGCCATCATTCCTCAAGTATTTACAAAAAAGATTTCACAGCTGATAGTTTCATTCCAAATAATATTTCAATTTTCAAATCCTCTATAGTAAATATGTATACGTTAAAGTTAAAAAGATATAGCCTACTTATAGAAACAGTACGAAATGATGTTTAATATTTAAAGTTCCATAAAAGACCGTATTCCAACGAAAAGCTTGTTTTATTCAACTACTACTACTGTAAAGGTGTATCTTATTATTCTACAACTCTTGTTAAGCTATTTTATTATAGTATCACCCTCGTATATTTACACATAGTGTCGAACATCTCTTTCCAAGTTACCGTATCGGGTAATCCTCCAGTAAAGTGTAATATGATCGATAAAAAAATTTATGGCTGACTGGTATGAAACCAAAGGCTATAGTTGATATTCATTTTATTTATCGTTCGGAAAACGGCGGGAGACGTAAATATTGGAGATATTAATTCAGCAATCTTGACACCCTTAACGAGTTCGCATAGTAGATATGGGATTGAATTTATCTGTGGGAAACGAGACATTAAATGAATATGATAAAACAATGGACATGATGATTCGCAGGAAAATTGATATTTGAAGGATTCATTTCATTTGCGAATATAATGTTCACGATATTCTTTATTTTTCAGAATCAAAGCCAAGCTGTATAAATAAAGTTTTAAATAAATATTTTCATTCTTGATTTTGGTAATACTAAATGCTTCACTGGTATTACCTGTATGAACTTAAGTTGGGTCATTTCAACAGTGTTTAATTAAAGTCGAAATCAGGTGATTGTGAACCTGGTACAAAAAACAGGGGACTTTCTATAAAGTAGTATCATGGTGAATGAAGCATATTATTATTAGGATCACAACCTTCTAAAGGTCTTCCAATAAGCTACCAAGTCATGGCCATAAAAAAATGGAAAAATCATGCAGTAAGAGCCAATATCTGAAACAATCGAAAATATTTCTTTCTTATTCTAGACATATTCAACTCTCAAGTTCATACTGACGGGAAAGATCGACGGAAGGAGAGGACCAGTGCGTAAACAACATTCCTGGCTACGGAATATAAGAGACTGGTGGCATTCAGGGTACGGCAACAATTATTAGTTGTGCAGAGGGGTGCCTTCAGATAATATATTAGAAGTTTTGGACAAATGAATACCTACACGCTGCAAACTGTATGGTACGTTAAGAAGAAAAATTCTACCTTCTGGTCCCAAAAGGTTGCTCACTCCACACTGTTCGTTAAATCACCATCTCTAAAATATCTGAGTAATTCTAGCTCCTGCTGTATTGAAAGATCTTGGTGAAAAATGTATACCATAAGATACTCTTAGACTGATCCCTAGTGATTTCCTCAATTCTGTTTATATCAACACCGCTTACTATTACATTACGTCAACCTAATTACCCAACATATATTTCAACCACGTTTTGGTAGCCATACTGAAAGATCAATTATCTCTCTGGCTGCTGGCAGATCCATTAATGGCTGGTGTAGCTCTGAGTTCTTAATAGTTGTTAATTAGTCCTAATTCTTCTGGATTTGACATTTAAGGTGGCAGTAATGTAAACTAAGATGGAGTCTGATTATTTTTTGCCATTACATATCACTCTTATCATCATATTCGCTATAATGTATATTCCCAAATAAAAAAACGAGAAGCAACAAAACAAACCTTGATAAAAGAAAAACACTTTGCAATAAAATATCGAACTACTCGCTTTTATATGCAATTAAACAAAGTGTGTCCCTCAGGGCCCTTGTCATAAGTCACGTGAACCTAAATGATCAATTATTATGTGATTTATAGCATTTTGAGTGAGGCGAATTCAGTCAGTGTGAAAAAATGATTGGAAAGAAATTTCGTGACTTAATAAACCATTGAAGCCAAGACTTTGCTTGGTAGAACTTATACGATCCTTGCCATGAGGAAATCAACCATTGAGAAGTGGTTTGCTAACTTCCTAAAGAGGCTGTTACCGACGAAGACATAAAGGCCACAGAATAATTTCAGATAACTGTTAAGTGAAGCTGGTAGAGTTAGCTGATACCCTAAAGGTACCAAAGAACCTGTTAGACATATCGTGACTGTATATTTATGTATCTAAAATTGTCTCGAAGAAATAGCAGAATTACGAGTAAGTAATTAAGTAAAAAACTTAATTCTAGTTGGAAATGCATAAAAATAAGCTACATAAGGGAAATAGATGAAAGGGTGGTTAAGACGTTAACCAAGTTTTCAAATTTTGGAGATCAATCGAATAATCTAAGTTAGGATTGCTTGCACCAACCTAACCTAACGGTGCAGCATCCTGTATACTTTCAACAAACTTATGAAGAGAGTCTGAATTAAATGAAAAAGTTTTTACGCAATATTTTGTTTATAAACCTAATAATAATATTAATGTTAAGGAGTTACGTTATTTTATACCCCGTTAACACTATAAAATGGGAGCAAAAATAACAAATTACCAAAACAAAAGTACAGAATCACTTGGAGATAATGTGATTATATTTTGCTTAAGGATAGGGGTTATTCTATATATTATTGTCATTATATCATTATTATATTATAAATTCAAGTGAACCTCCATATTATTATTTATATACATGTACATGCGTGACGGTTACCAAAGAAAGAGAACTAAGTCATAAAACTTTACCTTCAGTAATTCGTAAACAATACACGCTTCTACGGCTAGATCCCCCCGAGCCTTATAAACTTCCTGTGTACCAAAGGGAATCAAAAATATCTTGAAAAAGCAGTTGATTTCTCAAACAACGCCCTATAGTGTAAAAGCACAAAGACTTGTGTTCACATAAGCTATAGATCAACGCTGGCGCAGGTGCAAAATAAACATAATACTAAAAAACCAGTCAAGAGGTCTGTAGTTTATCGCTGTGAATTCATCTGCATTCTAAATTTGTTTTGTAATACAGGGTGCTTCTACTTCAAGTCTTTATGTAAAAACTTGAAAATTCTACTTTCTTTTGTTTTATACATTATTCAAATCTGGCAAAAGTATAATAACTTGAGAAGGGTTAAGATATTGTTTTGATATAGCAGCTGAAGTGGATATAATGCATGAAAATAGAGACTTTATTAAATTAAATTTAAACCGATGTTGTGTAACAGTAATCTCTCTTTCACCTTCAATGAATGGTCAAATGTTATGTGTGGTCAATTTTACTGGAAGCCTTCGAAATGTGGACCCTTCCAAGAATGTTGCGTACGAGGATGTACTAAGAAGAGCGGGGACTGAGAGAGAGTTGTTCAACTTGATCGAAGTGCGAAAGGTCGGATACTTGGGTCACGTTCTTAGAGGAGAAATATATACAATACCTCAATTAATCAAACAAGGAAAGATCGAAGGAAACAGAGGCGTAGGCCGAGAACTAATGTCATGACTAGGCAATATAAAACACTGGAAACAACGCACTATAGGTGCAAGGCAGTAAAAGAAGGAGAGATTTTATACTATATCTAGATTGTTTACTATTTTATGAATCATACATCCCTTTTTTGTTCACATACCTACCACAAGGAATAACCTCGGCCTAGTCAATAAAAACTACTTACCATTTCTTTCACAGAATTAACACATATCTATCAAGTATGAATCTGCAATTCCCAAATATCTATGATACATAACTAATAGATGCTATTCCCCATGTACAATATATCTCCTTAGTAGAAACCTAGAACTTGCCCAACTCGATAAATCAGCAATCACCAACAAACGTAATAAAATAGGATTTCCTCAGAATCTTAAGTAAATACAGTTTTATAAAGTGTACACAGATGCTTCAAAAAACCAAGATGAAACTGGAGCCGCCTTCCACTTCGAAAACTTTGATATTCTAGAAGCACTTGAGAAATTTCAGATTCCCAAAGTTCATTAACATCAATCTACCAACAATATCCCAACCATACTATTGCCATTCTTATTAAGAAGCATCTACTCGCGCAGAAACAAGATAAATATATCCGGAATAGAGGAAATTGAAAGAGTAGATGGGATAGAAAAAAATATATAACAACGACTATATCATATCGACGCACTCGTTTCCTCACCACCTACAAGGTAAAATTCAAGACGCGATTTTTGGTTGGTTTCCACCATACGCATACTCCATGACATTCAATAAATAATTTCCTATTTCTTAGACCTTTTGTCAACAGCTTTCTTTTGCGACCAATGCGTCTTAGTACTTTGTCGTTGGTGATTCTGTAAGTCCATGGTATCTTTACAATGCGTCTATGGAGCCACATCTCAAATTCCTCAAGATTTTATATCATTTGAGCTTTCAAGGTCCAAGTTTCCACTCCGTAAAGCAGTACTGACCACACATAACATTCCATGAATCCTATTCTGACGTGGAGGTTTAGATTTCTGTTTGCAAACCTTGAAGAGTACTTGACAATTGCGTTCCGAGACATTTTAATCCTGATCTTGATTTCTTCGTCTGGATCCATTTGGGCGTTTATGTCTGAACCGACATACCAGTATTTTTGCACCTATTCTATATCCATTCAGTGTGAGTATAGGGTTATTATTAATATTTTGGTTTTTACTTATAACCATGAATTTAGTTTTTTCAATATTTATAGTGATTTCTGGACTTTAAAAAAAGGCCTTCTGGAAATCAATGAACCCCACATATACATTTTTGTTGTATTCTCTGCACTTCTGTAGTAGTACTGTGATAGCAAATAATGCTTCTCTAGTTCCTAATCCTTTTCTAAAGCCAAGCTGCATTTCACCTAGTTGTTATTCACATTTTCGATATAATCTCTGCTAGATTATTTTCAATAGTACTTTTAGTGTGTGGCTTATCGAACTGATCATCCTATATTCGTCACAGGACTTAGGGTTGTTCTTTTTAGTCAATGGAATGCATACTGATTTAAGCCAGTCTTTTGGAATTTGGAATGGGTGAAGTTCCTATCGTCCAAAGCTTTCAAGCACCCTATTTTGATGTTGTTAGATCCGGCTGCTTTTTGGTTTTCAAGATTTTTATGGCATGCTCTACTTCGGACTCTTCCATATGTCCCTGGCTATGTGAATCTGGCTTAATGTTACTGAAGTGCCGTAGAAGATTTTTTGTCAATCTATATGGGAACACAATCACAAAACGTATTTTAATGGACAGAAAATGTTTGCTTCAAGTGAACTATTGAATATGTATTAATAATTCATAAAAATTGATAAAAACGACTGTTTATGAAGGATCCGCAGTATTCAATCATATATTTACGCCAATTTAAAAATAAAATTTACTTTCAACTCATGAATTCATCCGATACATCTCTTTGTAGTCAATATATCTATCATTACAACTGTATAAAATGTTCTTTGCTTGTTAACATCAAACGATCCGAAACCGTGGGTGGTCTTTTAAATATATTTACTTCCATTTCATAGTCATTCTTTACATTTTCTTGACAATCGTGTTTACGGGATAAAGCGAACTATCATAAGTGTCTAAAAAACTGAGTAAATAATGTTTTTTTAAATAAAAACTTTATTCTATATGAAGGGAGCAATAAAATTTTTGGCGGAAATTTTCGTACTATTGGTCTTTAAGAATGATTTAAATAATACCTGATATGAATAATGATAAAGTTGAAAAAGTATATTGTGAACATAGAGATACAAAAATGTGAAGAATTAGCTGGATAATCTGCTATTGATTTAAAATTTATTGTCATAGATGTGACTTAAA